>NC_056664.1:81991808-82292730 GCF_018350195.1 Panthera tigris | reverse complement strand
CCCAAAGGATCAGGTTGAGACCTATTAAACTAAAATACAAGATGGCCTAAGAAGGCAGATAACGAATGATATAAAAGGAAGAAGCAACAAAACTGAACTGATTCCAAACCAATGACCTAAAAACCCTAGAATGTGTATTCCATTTTCCTATGACAGAGGTGGGAGGTAATTAACAATAGGGAAGTGCTAAAGTGATCCCAATCTGTAAAACTGGGGAATTAGAGAGGAGATTCAAGGTAAATAAAATTCAGACATGACCTTGAATTAATGCCACTAGTCTTCCTAACAGACAAGACTTTGTCAATTTTTGTTACAGAGTTGCCGGAATGGATGTCAGAACATGGTACTGACAGAAAGTTTCTGGGGCACCTGGGTGGCTCAGTCAGTTAAGCAGCCGACTTCGGCCCAGGTCATGATCTCGCAGTCCGTGGGTTCGTGCCCCGCGTCGGGCTCTGTGCTGACAGCACAGAGCCTGGAGCCTGTTTCAGATTCTGTGTCTCCCTCTCTCTGACCCTCCCCTGTTCATGCTCTGTCTCTCCCTGTCTCAAAAATAAACAAAACGTTAAAGAAAGTTTCTTCCCTATTTCAAGTGACCAGAGATATATCATAGTATCTATACTTTACAGTTATGTAAGAAAGACTTTATTAGAATAACCTAAAGTCTATTTTTAAACCTTTAGAAATCTATATGTGATTTCAGTAAATATTAACCTGATTCAATCACATCATATCCTCCATGAATTACAAAGGGTTTGAAGAAACTAACATTTATTTGGAACATGTCATCTATTTCTCTCTTCTCTGATCCCTGGAGTAGTTTCTCTTTTGGTCCTTCCTGACTTGATATTTTCTTTATTCACTTTTGGACAGTGTTTATCCACTTTTTCCCAACTTACTTCCTATTTACAGATCATTCCAATTTTTGAGTCTAGAATGCTTTGAATATAATGACTGATAATATTTCCATTCCTGAAAACAATGCTGGGTATGCCAGTCACAGTTCTATAAACTTGTTTACCCTTCAGGGAGAAATATTTGATCTTATCATTTCCTGAAATTTATCTCTTTTTAATTTACAAATGATTACAGATAGCTAAGCTTCTACTTTAGGGATTTGATGATGTCTCTACTTAGGAGTAGAGACCTATTCTTTGATTCTTTATCTGTTTTCCCATCAATGAGACATTCTACTTTTATTAAAGTAAATATGAAACATTAGCACAAGATTGGTAGAACTCATTTAGTGAATTCAATGAAACTGCAATTTGCCTTTTACTGTTATTTCCTTCCATATTTTTAAAACCTATTTCCTAAAAAGGGAAAGAAAAAAATGAAAATAATAATGCTTTAAAACAAAGACTGAACATTTGTACCATCTAGTCTGTGATTTTTTATCTTTGAATATTAACTGCATTATCCTGATTGTTAGCTTTATATGCTTATAAAAATTATATCAAATTCTATATATTTTAAGTGTGTTTTTGCCTTCAGTTTTTTCCCTTTTGAGAAGGTATAATACTATTGTAACTTTTAAAATAATAATCTTAAATTTACTTCTATGAGTAAGAATAATGTTTTCAAAGAATATTTCTATCTATTATATTGATTAAAAAAAGAAAAAAAGAACATTTGCTCTAGCCCCCAAAGGGCCTATGCTTTCTCTTAAGTATGCTGGACCTTCTATCACAAAGGACTTGAATTCTCAGAAGAATCCTATGATCGGACTGTTAATCACTATGTATTTAAACTGCCTCAAGGGTCAATCTAATCAATCATGTAAAAATACTTTGTGTTTTAAACAGAATATGTGTAAAAACTAGTGCTGCTCATTTGAGAGGTTTCTAAATTTTACTTCAGTGATTCTTAGTCAAATATACAGTTCTATCAGATCCAAATAGTGTCAAGGGAAATGTTCATTTCTTCTAAAATGAAAAGACCTCATTTTTATAATAAATATAATAATAATAGGTGTTCTGGAGCTAGCTGCACCAGCTTGCTAGAATAAATGGTATGCATTTCCTACTAATTCTTCATTCAGCAACAACATATTGGTAGCTTGGAACTGGCCATTGTGGGAGTAGTTACACCACAGATCCACAAATGTTACAAATAAGGGCTTTTGTTTTTGAAGAGAAAGTTGTTCAATATTTATCAGCACACTGTTGATACAACCCCAATACCAAAGCATACGAGTGTATAAGAAAAAAGGTAAAATTGCCCGCCAACCTAAAGATTATCTCTTATTATTTCAATGTATATAACTTTCTATAATTTGATACAGCAAAAATTTCCACGTTAAAGGGAACAATGCAAACTATAATGAAACAATGGGTTCAGACAGAGGGAAAGCTCTAGTAGCCAGAATTCTAATATAGTCTCCAAGATTTCTCCTTCCTGATATACCCACCCTATATATCACTCTCATGATCAGGTTAATAATCAGATGAGTTTGAGTTAATTCAAAGAGAGATTATCCTGGAGGACCTATTCTACTTAGATGAGCATTTTAAAGAAGGTGAGTGTTAGAGAGAAGTTCTCCTGCTGGCCTAGAAGGAAAAAAATAAATAAATAAAAGCCATGTTGTCAATTGTCTATGGAGGGAGCCATATAGCACAGACTTGCTGGAAACTTCTAGAACTAAGAGAGATCTCCAGACAACAACCAGGAAGAGGGAGAGTGAGGGAGAGGGAGAGGGAGAGGGAGAGGGAGAGGGAGAGGGAGAGGGAGAGGGAGAGGGAGAGGGAGAGGGAGAGGGAGAGGGAGAGGGAGAGGGAGAGGGAGAGGGAGAGGGAGAGGGAGAGGGAGAGGGAGAGGGAGAGAGGGAGGGAGAGGGAGAGGCAGAGAGAGGGAGGGAGACGGAGGGAGGGAGAGGGAGGGAGGGAATGAGAGAGAGAGAGACCTCAGTACAATCAAAAGGAATCGAATCTGCCAATAACATGAATGATCTTGGAAGAAGACCCAGGCTCCAGATGAAATCTCAGTCCTGCTAAATATCTTGATTTCAGTCTTGGGATTCTGAACAGAAAACTCAACTATACTGTGTCAACAGAAATAATGAAATAATAAAAGGTTGCTGAGTTAAGCTTCTAAATTTATGGTAATGTGCTACTCAGTAATAGAAAACTAGCATACTTTATAAAGAATATGTCAAACATTTTTAGAAGATGGTGACTGGGAAAGAATAAATGAAATGGGAGTCCAATCCCAGAGCTTTCAAGGATGCATCTTTCTACTCCTCCTGAGTAAGGATAAATAAAGGATTCCTGGGTCTAGGCCTGGACACACAGAGCAGGTTACCTAATATGGCTCTCTGAGGTGCTCTGATGGTTGAATGGGAAGAAGCACAATCTCTTGGCACTTGGATTCCCAGACTAAAATGGAATAGGATAAAGTGAGAGCAGGCCTCAGCATGATAGGGCTCAGCTCTGTTTGCTGGTAAAAATCAATGTCTTAGGCTTGGTTTCATGGACACTGGCAAAAACTGACCACAGGAACTCCCACTGCCTAATGGTCCTTCAGGAGGAGTCCTATGTTTGAACTTGGAATGGAGGTATCTAAGTCACCACAGCTACAATATCTGAAAAGAACTTGCTGCCCTGGGCCAGGAATTGATCAAATTAGACTTTAAAATACTAAAATCAATAGTTACCCCTTGAAGAATTTTGTTTGCAAGAAATTAAAGCGACTACAATGAAAACAGTTGAAGGGAGATGAAACATCATTTTTTTCCCCCAGGATCCCAAATTCCCTGGGTTTATTACATGATTTGATACAAGGCAAGGACAGTAAATCCAGAAAAAATGCTGATATCAGGCTTTTCTTCTAGCCAGTTGGAGGGGTTAATGATGTGACCTCTAGTTTCATGCAGCAACTTACATTGATGAATTCAAAATTTTGTTCCTTGCTTTGCTAACTTTAAACTCCTTCTAGGGGCACCTGGGTGGCTCAGTTGGTTGAGAATCCAATTCTTGATTTGGCTCAGGTCATGATCTCACAGTCCTGAGATAGAGCCTCACATCGGGCTCTGTGCTGACAGCACGGAGCCTGCTTGGGATTCTCTCTCTCCCTCTCCCCTGCCCCTCCCCTGCTCACTCCTGAGTGTGCTCTCTCTATATTAAAAAAAAAAAAATCCTTCTATAGTCAAGTTGTTATATATAAATACTTCTTTTAGAATACATTTCTCAAAGTACATGTATGTAGACAAAATGTGGAAACATTTTCAAACTTTAGACATGAATGGTCAAACTGCTTTGAGGAAAAATAGCATTAAACTTAACAGAACACGTCAGTAATGCACATTTTATAGTATCCTCACTAGCACTGAGTACCATATATAGTTTATTATTGGATAGGTAGTATTATTCAGTTTACATTTTAAATTGGTTTTTCTTTGATAATTAATATAATAAATACACTTAAGGGGCACCTGGGTAGCTCAGTCAGTTAAGCATCTGACTTCGGCTTAAGTCATGATCTCACGGTCTGTGGGTTCAAGCCCCTTGTCAGGCTTTGTGTTGACAGCTCAGAGCCTGGAGCCTGCTTTGGATTCTGTGTTTCCCTCTCTCTCTCTGCCCTTCCCCCTCTTGCACTTGGTCTCTCTTTCAAAAATAAATAAACATTAAAAAAAAAAGAAAACAAAAGAAGTACACTTAATGTTAATTCCTTTTTCTAAGAAACCCATTGAGGCATTTATGTTTTCCTTTTATCAATATTTAAGATTCTTTCTCAAATATTAAACATTTTCATAAAATAATTTTAGCCATTTATGAAGATATCATTAAGCAAAACAATAAGACAATAATATTATTGGCAATATTTTCCTGAATATGACCATTTATTTTTCATAAATCAAAAATAATGCCATAGTTGTACAACTATATTCATAAAACCTGGCTAAAAACCATTTTTGTTGTAAAAAACAAAATATGTTTAAGTATATAATTTATAACATATATAGAGAAAGAGAGAAACACAAAATATGCTGAGATATTTTTGTTTCCTATCTATAAGGCAGCAAGAGGCATATTTGTAAAAAATAAATAAATAAATTCGAATAGATAACTAATCAATAGTTAACATAACTTGATAGCTCTGAAGTTTTTGGTAATCTGTGAGACTCCGATAAGTCTTTTTAAAAAATTTTTTTTAACGTGTATTTATCTTTGAGAGAGACAGAGACAGAATGCAAGTGAGTTAGGGGCAGAGAGAGAGGGAGACACAGAATCCAAAGCAGGCTCCAAGCCGGCAGCACAGAGCCTGATGCGGGGCTCCAACTCACAGAGCTGTGAGAGCATGACCTGAGCTGAAGTCAGACGCTCAACTGAGCCACCCAGGCGCCCTGAGACTCTGATAAGTCTTAACTGGGCATCATTAAAGCTTCTGCATGTAGAATTTGGTGCAAATTCCTGTCCCATCACTCTGTCCCAGTATATGAGCCTCAGCCCTGCCGACTCTGTAAAAATGGTAGAGGGAGAATCCCTTACGTCAATGGGTGAGTCACCAATATCAAGGCCTTTACATGAGCCAAAATAGGGAAGAGTGGTTATAGCTTGAGTTTTGTGAGCCAGAGAAAGGGGCTGAAATATTCCTTTTATTACATTGATGTTCATCAGATTTTTTTTTGGTAGTTCTTCCGATTGTTATCTACAAGTTTGCTAATATAATTAATATAAACAAAGCAAAGGGGTGTCTGGGTGGTTCAGTCACTTAAGCATCCAACTCTTGGTTTTGGCTCAGGTCATGATCTCACAGTTTGTGAGACTGAGCCCTGCACTGGGTTGTCCACTGACAGTGTGGAGCTTGCTTAGGATTCTCTCTCCCTCTCTCTCTGCCCCTCCCCCTGCTGGTGCTCTCTCTCTCTCTCAAAATAAACATATATTTAAAAATAAATAAATAAAGCAAAAACCATAGGTGTGATCTTGATAATGTGAAGAGATTAAATAAGAAATGGAGACCCCAACTTATCAAAAAAGACCAAAGCAAAGCATATCAAGAGGTGGATGAGACTGATTTGGGCTCATATTGGTGATGGAAACTCCTATGGAATTCTGGTTTATTTCCAGGTGAAAAAATAGCAGTAGTAACTTCTAAGGAGTAAGTAATGGTTTATTTACTCCACTACAAAGTCATCATTTAACCTTGTAAAATATGGCCCTAATCAAAGTGTCATTATTTATTTCTCCACCTAGATGCAAACACATACACCAAATGATTAGTTTAACCATTACTATCCATAGGAAGAAATGTGGGAAGGTACAAGGTCCTGGTCAAACCGGCTGACCTGGAGGAGGAAGAAACGGAATGTAGCCTGGAACCAGCAAGGAAGGTATCTCACCCTGGAGCAACAAGGAAGACTCAATTAGAATTAGAAGTGATCTAATGCCTCCCAGCCTTCCCCTCATGTTTTGACAACACATAAGCTCTTCTTCTGAGAAATCAGATTTGATTTTTCTCTGGTTAGGATTCTATATTTAGGTTGTCTCCCATGTACAGAATTAAAATAGCTTGTGAAAATACAATCTGAATCATCAGCAGTAAGTCTTTGCAATGGGAATTTGATAGAATATACAGCTTATATGAAATTCCAGACAGAAATAAGACTCAATTTTTTTTCTTAAATAAACCTACCCAGAATACAAACATTATGACAGGATAAACCTAAAGGGAGGCTTCTTTGAATAATACATATTTGCTCTAATTTCAAACCACCTATTTTACACTGAAACTGTCTTGAGGTTAATGGCCAAGTGAAAGAGCCTACATTGGTGCAGATTTATCATGTTTGCAAATATTCATTCACAAACCCTTGTCCTCTTTACCCTTGCAGTACACATTCCATCCCATTGCTATTGAGCTTACTTAGTGATGTATTTTTGAATGGGATGTAAGGGGATTTGACATACACCAAAACTGAGCAGAAGTATTACATATAGATTTTGTCTTGGCCTTATGTTTATCCCTACTGTCAAAGAATGGGCATGCCCTAAATAGTATACTCTCTCTCAGCCTTGGTCTAAAAATAGATTCGCTGAGGAAAGTAAAGCTGGATGAAGCAGAGTTACAGCAACCACAGATAACCTGAAGTCACAACACCTACAGAAGCAAAGACTAAATGTCTACTCCTGTAAAACACTGAGAGTCTGGGTGTTTCTTCAGCAGCAAAGCTAATAGGTGGGAATTTAAACATTAGTTAAATTTCTACATGTTTTTTTTATTTTTAGTTTTTTAATCAATTTCTACCCTTTCACCCATTTCTCCCAACCCTTCCCTTACCCTCTTCTCTGGCACTACTAATCTACTAATCTATTCTCTGAATCTATGAGGTTCTTCTTTCCCCCTCTTCATTTTTTTTTTTTTTTTTTTTAGATTTTGCATACAAGAGAGATCAGATAATTATTTGTTTTTCTCTAATTTCACTTAGCACATTGTCCTCAAGATCCATCTATGTAGTCACAAATGGCAAGATATGTGTGTAGGAACATATATATTAATATTAATATACATATACACGCATATCATAATTTCTTTATTCATCATTAATGAATAGTTTGTTTCCATATCTTAGCTACTGTAAATAATGCTACAATGAACATGGGGCTGCATATGTCTTTTCAAGTTAGTGTTTTCATTTTCTTTGGATAAATAGCCAAAAAATGGAATTGATGGGATCACATAGTAGTTCTACTTTTAATTTTTTGAGAACATCCATACTGTTTTCCATAGTGTTACACCAATTTATGTTCCCACCAAAAGTGGACAAAGATTTCCTTTTCTCCACATCCTTGCCAACACTTGCCCTTTTATTTTCTTTTTAAATAACAGTCATTCCATCAGGTGTGAGGTGTTATTTCATTGTGGTTTTGATTTGCATTTCTCTGATGATTAAGAACACTGAGCATCTTTTTATGTACCTGTTGGCCACCTGTATGTTATCTTTGCAAAAATGTCTATTTAAATCTTCTGTCCATTTTTAATCATTAGACTATTTGTATGTTTGCCATTCATTTGTATAAGTTCTTTATATATTTTGGATATTAGCTCCTTATCAGTATATGATTTGCAAACACCTTCTCCCATTTATTAGGCTGGCTTTTAATTTTGTCGGTGGTTTCCTTTGCTGTGTAGAACCCTTTTAGTATAATGTAGTTCCACTTATTTCATGTTGCTTTTGCTTTTGGAGTCAGATTAAAAAAAAAAAATCTTTGCCAAAGACCTATGCAAAGAGATTATTGCCTATGTTTTCTTCAAGGAGTTTAATGGTTTCAGTTAAATGGTTTCAGTGGATTAAGTCTTTAATCCACTTTTAGTCAATTTTTGTGCATGGTGTAAGATACTGGTTGAGTTTCTTTTTTTTTTTGGCATGTGACTGTCCAGTTTTCTCAACACCATTTATTGAAGACGCTGCCCCTTTCTCATTGTATATTCCTGGCTCTTTTTTTTGGAAATTAATTGACATACATGCATAGGTTTATTTTAAACTCTATTCTGTTTCATTGACCTATGTGTCTATTTTTATGTCATTACCATACTAATTTAATTACTATAGCTTTGTAATATAGTTTGAAATCAGCTAACATGAGGCCTATCTCCAGCTTTGTTCTTCTTTCTCATGATTGCTTTGGCTGTGTTTCGTTATTGTTGCTGTTACTGTGATTCCATAAAAATATTAGGATTATTTTTTCTATTTCTTTAAAAAATGACATTGAAGTTTTGATAAACATTGCATTTAATCTTAGATTGCTTTGGGTAGTATGGACATTTTAACAATATTGATTCTTCCAATCCAGAAGCATGGGATATCTTTTATTTGTGTCTTCTTCCATTTCTTTCGTTATATAGTTTTCAATACACATATCTTTCACCTCTTTTATTAAATTTATTCCTAGGTATTTAGCCTTATTTCCAATATTTATCAACCTACCATGACTTCCAATTTGCTCTAAAACTCAAGGTTGAATAAATGTCCTTCCATAGAGTAATGAGCATATGCAGATTACTATTAACAATGACTGTTCATTAGATAATAACTTTATTCAAGTCACCTCCAGGCTAACTGTAGAAATTTTATGTAAGTTTTATGACTTCAAAATTATACAACCATAGAACGCCTAAATTCAAATCATAATTTTTTAGATTAAAATAGTTCAAATAGGAAGATTTTAAGGAAAACTCATCAAAATTCAAAAGAAATTATAACAACATGTGCAATTCAAGCAGTTGCCATTAATCTGAACAAGGTCTCAGATTTTGTTTCCAGTTTCATTATTTACATTAATTATGTATTATCAGTTTATTTTTTATGTATGAGAACCAAGAGATACCAATCCAAATATGTATAATTGTCCTTTCAGAAGCAAAAAAAAAAATCATAGCAAATATTATGAAAGATTAAGGTGGCCACTTTAGCTTTTTGCTTGTACGACTGTGTTAAATCTCATTTTTCCAAATTCACTGTTGAACAGATATGGAATACTATTATTTGACAAATTTTACTTTTCAATTTGTTCAATAATGATGATTGCTATACATGCTAGAATTTGCTTCCTATTTTCAAGAAAGATTCTGAGACTTGTGATTTCTTCTTTTCCAAAAATGTACACGTTTCTAGGTGTCATTGTCTGCGATCATAAAATGACAACATTTTAAATATGTCATTAAAATGCATCCTATCTGATTTGTAGAGGGAATAAATATTCAAAGACGCTATCCATGTAATCCTATTAAAGCATAGTTTGCAAGGAAATGTTTCGCATGCTCTTGAATCTTTGAAGCTCATGATGGTTGTAAGCCATGCTATAGCTCTGTTGTTAAATTTTCCCAAAGCAGTTAAAGCTAATGGCAGTAACAAATGAAATGCTGTAAATCCAGGAAAGCATCAAGCCTGCTTAATTCCTGAGGCATACATTTTAATCATTGGAATAGAATTTTTTCCTGTTTCTTTAGCTAATCTCACTTTCTTTTGTTTTTCCCCAAGAGGAGTTGATGTTTTGTTAAGAATGAAATCAATTACAGTATGACTGCAATTTATAAGAGATTTAGCACTAGACAGAAGTCACTAAGATGCAAAAGAGGTGTTTTACTCTGTTTTTCAAGTAGAAGAGTCTCTCTCTCTCTCTCTCTCTCTCTCTCTTTCCCTCTCTCTCATTTGCTTTGTTTGACTTTTTCTTGTATTTTCATTGAGAAATTTCTGGCAAATAAAACACATAAAATTGACATTCAGTGTGGCGCTAAATGCCCTTATTAAGCTAAAAAACTGCTTTATATAATTTAGACAATTTAAGTACTTTCATATATGACTACATAGATTTTTTTTTTTGCCTGATATAACATTTGAATCGTTGCTATCAGAATTTCCAGGGTTTCTTTCCTCTTTTTTCCCAAAAAATGCAGATTCCTTGGCTTTGACTAAAACTCAATCAGAATGATTCATGACCCATGTATCTGGATTTTAACAGGATCTTCAAGTGACTCTGAAGTTTGAGAACCATTGCTATTAACTAAAGAAGTAGCTGAATACAATAATTACTGACATGTTTTACCCTCTCCCTTTTTCATTTGGCTTCTTTGTTCTTTTCTCAATTTGATTTGCTGCAACTATATCTTCAAAGTTGAGCTTCACCTTTGCATCAACAGAATTACAGCACTGGTGGGTAAATCTGAAATAAATTAAATTTGTGCCCTAAGGTATTAAGCCTTATTTCTCTTGCTTCATTGAATTTGTTATGTTTGTTATGTTTCCAAATAGGAAATTCATTTGTTTTTCTTGTAGATTAGAGAACTTGTACTTACAGGTTATGTTTTAGTGAGGGGAGAAATTGTCTATACTGGACTTTAAAAAATGTAAGGCCCTTTCTTCCAAGAGAATGAAGATAATGTAGTGAATATATATTGGATATCTGACATGATCAATATCTGGAAAGAAAAAAAAAACTGTCAAAGACAAACTTGCTTCCTTCTTATTTTGAACAAAAGTACGTTCAAGTCACAGCAGCATAAAAGGAAAAGTATAAGGCTATAGAATAGTAATAAAATAATGTTTGCTGAAACATCATTCCCTACTACAGAAATGGGCCAAAACTTCGAACTACCCCATTATATAACCCAGTAATAAATGACTCATATGCACATGCACAATTCAAACTGAAATGGTATTGATTTAATACAGCATACATCATATTAATAGTCTGAAGTGATTTCCTAACTTTCTACCTAAATTACAACAAAAAACACATATATACTAGAAAATCTTATTCAATATAGAGGGTAAACTCAAGAAAACTACTCAATTAACTAAAAGTACATTATAGTATATATCATAGTAATCCTAACAATCGTGTGTGTGTGTGTGTGTGTGTGTACAAAATCTGCAAATTCTCTTAAGAATTATCCATAGAGCTGAAGTTTTGATGACTAAGAGAAATAACATAAAAGTAATTTTGTGTAGACCTAAGAAAAAAATTGACTGCTGAATAACTATCGTTTTTAATTCCCAATTTTCGTAAACAAAATAATGTTTGATGAAACATCATTCCCTACTGCAGAAATGGGCCAGATTTTCTGGATATTTCTCTTAAATCTTCACTTTATTTTGTCTCTTTTGATGTAGCTTATATCATCTTGAAATTATATAGGTTCTCACTAGCCTTTTTGGAATCCTTTATATCTGTACTGTCACTAGAAACTGGTCATAGGGTGTTTATAAATACTTAAGTGAAATTGAGCTCAATGATTAATCTACAGCTAATTAGGTATATGGAAATAACATTTAAAACTCTGGATCTCAGTGCCTTTACTCATAAAATAAAGGTGATTATCCCTTTCATCTCTAAATTTCCTTTCAACTAAAAAGTTATACAATTCTATGGCACTATCTGTGCTGTGACTGAAACAGCACTGATTGTCAGAAATTTCTTCCTTATGTTAAGAATGAAGCTGGTCAACCATGATACTCATTCTTTTTGGAGAGTACTTAATAGCATCTTTTTAGACATATGTGAGAGAAATCCATGTCAAACTGAATTTAGCCAATAAAGAATTTATTGCCTCACAAAACTGACCTGGCTTGAGTCTGGTTCTTAAATGATATAATTAGAGTTATCTCTCTCTCCATCTTTCTATTTCATTTTTTTTTTCTTCCGCATCCCTTTTGTTTTGAGAACGTTAGCTCCAAATGGTGACAATGATGCCAAGCAGCAATTCTGGCCAAACAGCCATCAACTCCTACAAAAGGAGACTGCCTCTTCTCCAAAGCTTCCTGCAAAAGTCTGAAAATTCAGTCTCATTGGCTTGTACGCATTTTGATTAATTGTTCCAGCTACCAGAGGAAGAGATAGGGCTTATAAAAATGGGCTTATTGGCTCTGCCTAGGAAGAATATCTACCCCTGCAGCTAGGATTTCAAATAAACCCCAATTTAAACAGGGGAAGTATGATACTATCAAAGGAAAATTGGTGTGCTTCTATCAGAAAGAAAAAACAAACAAACAGAAATTGTATGCTAAGCAGGTAAAAAAAAAAAAAAAAAGATGTCCATGGTATTCTCGCCTACACTTAATGACAGCTACCAGTCAGTTTCATTATTTTTCTATCAGGTTTACTTAAGCAGACACTTCTCATGTGTTTCAGTCTCAGGACTTCTTTAAACTGAAAACTGTTGAGAATCTCCAAGAATTTTTACACATGTGAGTTATGTGTACTGATACTTAACACATTAAAAATTAAAATGGAAAACCTAAAAATCTTTAATTATTAATTCCTATAAAATAACAATAATAAACCTATTACCTATTAATGTAACTATTGTACTTGTTGGGAGCAATCAGTATATATTCCGAAAGAAGTAATTCATGAGAATGACATTGTTTTACATGTTCTTCAGTTTTTTTTAGTGACTCCAGATGGCTGGATGCTCATATCTTCTCTGCCTTCATTCTGTGCTGTTTTAATGAAAATCTAGCCCCACAGACATACGTAGTTGAAAAGGAAGGATATTCTAACAACCTTCTCAGATAATTGTGGATATTAATTTTTTATAATACATCCAAACTTGACAAAGAGTTTCTTAAGAGCTGCAATATGGAAACCAAAACCGTACCAATAAATTTTTTTTTATCTGTCCCACTAAAATCTATTGGTCTGACTTGCACTTTGAATGGATCTTTTACCCATGCATAACTTTGAAATTTTGAAATATCATGCATTGTTCATTTGGAAAATATTGGCTCACTTTGGTATGTAGCAGAAATGCTTCATGTGTATTTCCTATTTCATCACACAGAATATTAAGGAGACATGTACTCAAGGGCTGATATTTAATACAAATAATATTTTTGCTTCATCAAGGGCATAAAGAAAGAAACTGTATTTTCTTTTTCTGTGAGTGCCTGCTAGTGAATAATACAACAATGACTCTTATTACAGTTTTGTACCACTACTTGGATTTAGGCAAAGGCATCAGAAATTTTATCCAACACTGCTTTTGCACCATCAGTGAAAATGTCAACACATGGAAGAGGCAAATAATTTCTTAGCATTTTTATGAAAGTTGTTTCTACCTTCTAATTCCCTGAATGAATCTTGAAAACTCTAAGAAGTCCAAAGACTACACTTTCAAAACTAAACTGCTGCCTTAAAACTGTTGCCTAAAGTTTTTGTTCATTTCCACATAACTTGTTTTATTATACCTTCCCAGATATACAAAATCTTATCAGAATCCTTGCTAAAATGGGATAATATATGTGAAAGTCAATTTTAGACTGTTAAGCACCTTACCACTATAAAAACAGTGTTTTTTATAGTTATCATTATCATGGTAACTATTAATGGTATAACATGTGAACTAAACACAGTTTTGTTGTTGTTGTTTTCTGGTGTGGTTCGACTGTACAGACTAGAGGAAGAAAAACGTTATTCTTCTGTTAATGTCATCTAACTTGCACTACCTTCTCTCAGCAATTTCGCTATACTGGCATACTGAATTTGCAGTTAGCATAAAAGGCCAGTGATTTTTTTTTTTTTTTTTTTTTTACACAGCAGAAAGAAGTCTTAGGAGACATAATGACCAAGTGTAATATGGAAAACTGGACGGGACCCTGGAACAGAAAAAATTACATTTGGTAAAAAGTATAAAAATATGAATAAACATGTACTACAGTTAGTAATAATGGACCAGTTCATTAATTTGTATGGTGACAAATGTACTACATTGAGGTAAGATTTAATAAATAGGAGAAATACAGTGTGGGGTATACGGTGACTCTGTAAGAACTTTGTAATTTTTTTGTTAACCTAAAGCTCTTCTGAAATAAAAAGACTATTTTTTTTAAAAGCATGGTTAACAGTTGAGAGAGGAAAAACCATCTGTTTCAAGTTCAGACCACCACGGAAAACTCACCAAATTCATGGTCTCAAAAGCTTACGCGTTATTTTTAGTCAGAACATGGGGTGAAATCAAGGTCCAAAAGTTATGACATAAAACTTAGATAAAACATGATGCAATTCTGAAGGATAGTCTCTAAATGATGGTAGCTGTATCCAAAGGATGTAGGAAAATTAATCTATGATTGGGATGTATTAACTAAATTCATTTTTAAATAACTCCATTGTTCATCTGTTAGAAATAGCCTATGGACACTGTGCTTTCTATGGAAAGAAATGCACACAATAACTGTGAAAGTGCTCATGGTTTGATCGACCTTTTAACAAATCAATATACTTAATATCTGGTCTTTTTTAATGTCTTATAAACATATGGCACTACAGGCAAGATATGTAAAAGATAATCAGATTTAAGTTTAAATGGAAGATTTCATATTCAAAAGTTGACTCTGTTAACACTTGGAGCTTTAGAAAATGAAAGTATTTGATCATTAGGTTCATTTACAAATATAACATAAAAAGAAAGATTTTCCTTAAGTCAGCCTCCAGCACATAGGTTAAGTGTTAACAGGGACACAGAAGATTAAATAAACTCTGTACACTCCTTTATAATTGGTAAAGTTCCCAAGGTATTATCAGCTCCATCATTATTTTCATTGTCTTTTGTATCTAGTTTATGATTGAGAGAGAGTTCATAATATTCAGGGATCTGATAATATCTCTAGGTTCTCTCAGGGGCCTGTGAATTAAATAGTATGAACATTTGTTAAATGGCTACATTTGAGTTTTTTGTTTTTGCTTTCAATTTTTTTTAATGTTTTATTTATTTTTGAGACAGAGAGAGACAGAGCATGAGCAGGGGAGGGGCAGAGAGAGAGAGAGGGAGATACAGAATCCAAAGCAGGCTCCAGGCTCTGAGCTGTCAGCACAGAGCCTGACGCGGGGCTCCTCCTCCAATATTGTTGCACACAAGAAAAAAAAGATAAAGACCAACAATTTAGAGCACATTAATATTTGAGTTATGACCATTAAACAACTGGAAAACACATCAGAAAAGAAGGCAATTATTTAATTTTAAGGCAAAATAAATCAATATTACAACTAAAAATGGCATCTTCCTTCAACCCTAGCATATGGAAGCAAATGTCTTGACTGGTAAACCACTGCTAATTGTCCTTAACGTTAATCTTTGTAGAGTTTGCAAATGCAGCTATTCTTCCAATGTTAATTATTTAAATAAACAATCCAATACATATTAACAAAGCTATCTAAAACTGAGGCCAATAAAGGATGAACCTAAGTTACTATATAAGTTAGGGTAAATCAGGTTAGCTGCTGTTAACAGATCAGTTCCCATGTCTCAGTGGATTAACGCACAGAAGCTTTATTTCTCACTGACATAAAGTGCAATCATGCTTCCTGGTTGGTAAATAGACTTCTGTGCAGTCATCTGTGGTCCATGACTATACATTCCTTTAAGCTAATGTTCAGAGACATTCCATTTGACTGTAGAATGAAACAAAAAGATATAGTCACAATTGGGAGATTTCTATGGACCAAATCTAAACATGGCACACATCATTTTCACTCAGGTTTTATTGGCTAGAACAGAGTTATGTGATAATACTTAAGTTCAAGGAAGACTGATATATTAAGTCTAGTTGTGGATTCAAGAAGATGACTCAGGGCACCTGGGTGGCTCAGTGGGTTGGGCATCTGACTCTTGATTTTGGCTCAGGTCATGTTCTCACAGTCTTGAGATCAAGCTCTGCCTCCAGCTCCATGCTAGGTGTGAAACCTGCTTGATATTCTCTCTCTCCTTTTCTTTCTTCCCCTCCCCTGCTCTTGCTCTCATGCTCTCTCTAAATAAAAATAAACAAATATTAAAAAGAAGAAGATTCGGGTATTCTTCTATGTGCTATATAAATAAAGAAGTAACCTATTTTTAAAGACCTTAACTATGCCATTACATAATGGGGATGTTTTCAATTTGCCCTCAGTTATTCCCCTCCCACAATCTATGCACTTACAATACAATTTAGTAGTCTTTACTGTTAAGAGGCAAATACATTTTAGTTTTGAACAATGTGGGCATTAGGGATGCCAACCCCCCCGAACTGCTGTTGAAAATCCACATATAATTTTGGCTTTCCCAAAACTTAACTACTAATAACTTAAGGTTGACCAGAAGCCTTACTTATTACCTAAACAGTCAAATAACACATATTTTATTGTATGTTTATATACATAATGCTATAATATACTATATTCCTATAGTAAAGTAAACTCGGGAAAAGACAACATTATGAAGAAAAACACAAGGAAGAGAAAATACATTTACAGTGTTGTACTGAATTTGTTGAAAAAAAATCTATGTCTAAGTAGACCCACACAATTTAAACTCCTGTTATTAAAGGGTCGACGGTATATTCCCCAACCTTATAAATCTTTTGGCCAAAAGAACGTGGCAGAAGTAACAGTGTGCCAGTTTTGAACCTATCTCTCAAGATGTCAAACATGTTTCTTCTTACCCTTTTGGAAACCTGCCCAGCCACCATGAAAGAAAGCTCAGTTTGGCCTGCTGGATGATGAGAGACCTTGTACAGAAGAACCAACTAGTACCCCGGCCTCCAGCTAGCTAATCTCCAGAAGCAGACGGCAACAAATGCACAAAGAAATTCAGATAAGACCAGAAACATCTCTCAGATGACGCTAGTCTAAATTGTTGGCCAACTGGCAAAATCACTAGGGTAACAAATAACTTGGAGATTGTTTAATATATAACTAGTATGTATAAACACTGAAACATAAATACATACTATGTGTATCCTTTTAAAAATGTTTTGGTGAAGTACTTAGAAAAGTGTATAATACTAATTTGCAAGAATATAAATAGAAATATTTAATATTCTTTTTTAATTTTTTTAATGTTTATTTATCTTTAAGAGAGAGAAAGACAGAACATGAGAGGGGGAGGGGCAGAGAGAGAAGGAGACACAGAATCCGAAGCAGGCTCCAGGCTCTGAGCTGTCAGCACAGAGTCCGATGTGGGGCTTGAACTCATGAACTGTGAGATCATGACCTCAGCTGAAGTCAAATGCTTAATCGACTGAGTCACCCAGGTGCCCCTATTTAATATTCTTTTTAAAGTTGATGAAGCAGATTCTTATTTCCAACCTAATAAACTTGCCCTTCACAGTCTTGCTAGATGTGGCTAAGCAATCAAGGAAAAAGATCTTTGCACTAATATAGTTCCGTTTTTCAAAGAAAATAATTTATTTATTACTTCACATTCTTCATTATTCTATACAACATGTTCATGAAACATATGACAAATACATTGCCTCCTATTAATCTTTTAAAGCAAAAAAAGGCATTGAAGAGTGAGCTGCCTGAGTAAAATTAAATAAGGGAAAAGAAAAAGAGTTAGCAAAAGAAACTGAGCTTCCTGGCATTTAGGTTAAATATGTTAACATTTCTTCTTATTTTGGAAGTTTGATTCTGTCCATTTTCCCCTTAAATACCCATTTGGACGTATCCATTTCTAGTTACTTTAGAATACTGTTAGCATTCTATTGTGATATCCTGTGCCTTCACATTGAAAAGACTGTAAAAGAGAATGCCAGATTTTGACAGGTTTAAACGCTACATGACTTGGCAATGTTCGGCTTTGTTCTCCTATGTTTTACTCTGGCCCAGATTCTAGGACACACAGGCCAACTTAGAAGTTCAACATCTGACCAGCAATAGAGACATGCATGCGGTCCCTGTGGTATTCCATGATTCCCTCTGGGTCACTCACTGCTCAAGGAATTCTAATGTCCTTAAACTGAAGGAATGCAGCATTTCTTCCCTTTTCTTCCCTTACTATAACTTTTTTTTTGAGAAGTGGGGAGGAAATTGTTTTCAAAATGAAATCCGAATGTATAAAATTAATCAGTGCATCAGAATTTTGGGTAAGTCATAATGAAATTGTTACTATTTTAAAAGTAGAGTTAATATTTCAGGAGATAGACCATGGCAAATTCCTACCTTTTTAGGCTTTCCCCTCAAACTGCTCTTTCATTTTTTAATCCCTACTCAAATTCACGTGAACACATCAAAATCCTTTATTTTTGTCTATATTCAGTCATAAAAATGTGAAGTTTTGTATGGGGATCCTCCCAGAATTGTATTATACTGTAGTGGAGACAAAAGGAGATGGAAAGGAGGGGATGGCCACGGTAGAAATCACGAATCAGCCTTAGCTTCCCCAAATCACAAGCTCTGCAACTATTCAAAGGGGAGTTTGGGAAAAAAAATTGAAGACACAGACATTATTATCCATCCATGTGTAAACTGAAAGAAATAAAATAAATACATCATCAATACAAATACAGCAATATTTACATCCAGCAGGGAGAGTCACTGCCTTGAGGACCACTTTTCTTTGTCCCTGTTAGACTGCCTGCATATGGAAACAAAGTTCTACTGAACAAAGCAGAACTGCGTCTAATAAGTCCCAGTAGTAGGGTGGCATTCCTGAAAATACACAATTAAAACACAAAGAACTGTTAAATAATACTGCCTTGGGGATTTGGATTGACAGCAATTCTACCTTATTAAAATAACTTTAAAAGTTCATTTAAAAGTCTCAACATCCAATTTTATTCAGTACTCAATATAGTAAAAAGAAAACCTATTTCTACTCATGGACAGAAATATTATGTGGGCTTATGTGACTAAATGTTGACTGATTATATCCTGATAAAATAGTGGAAAAATAATTTTCTTTTAACAATGGGTGTTTAAGTCATAGATAGTTACATTCTTCTAATTTCTTACAACATAAACAAAAATAATAATTTTCTCCTTATAATAGCATGTAAAAGATGCCTAACAGCATTATTCTGCTACAACACATAAAAATGAACACACAATAATACTGAGAAAGGATCACAAAAGAAAATCTTAGGAATCACATATTAAGTGACAGACATCTTTATCTGTGAGAAACGTACATCCCACCTCTAAATCAAACTATATTGGATCAAACATAATAACCAGTCTGTAAGGGTAGGCCGAAGTCTTCTACTATGCAGAACTCTGCCAAATGCTACGTATGGGACAGAACCATAAGATGGTCCTGGTCTCAAGATCTGTATGATCTTATGAACAACATCAGTAACAGAAGAACTAACTGGTCATTAAATCACAAAACTTTAACAAATGTATGTTATTGGAAATTCAGCCGAAGTGATAAGAAACATTTTTTTTAAAGTTTGATTTGACCAGGTAGAAAAAAGGTACTATAACAGAAAACTTCTATGAAACTGATCGTCACACTCAAATAACAGTATTTTAGTAGAGTTAAATGGAAGGTCTATTTATAATGGTAGGAACAGGATTAAAGAAAACTATTAAGGAACAGTGAAATAGTCTAGGCCTGGAAGTTGATGGTGCCATTACTGATCCCAAAGGCAAGGGTACAGAACAGCAGTTAACCCGTAAGAGAAAAGTGGGCATAGTTGTAGGAAAGAGCTGCTTATTAGGTTGGAGCTTGTGGTCATCAAAAGACAGGGGACATACTATGACATTGCCCTCTGTCCTGCTGGAATCTCTCACTGGTCAAACCTACAGGAGGCTGGAGGACGAGAGACACTCTTATTGATTCGAAAATGTCAGCCTCCCACGATGGACCAAGGTAGAGAGTAGAGACAGAGGAGGAAATACACAACATGTAATATAGATAGGAGGGTAGATTATATAAGCACTATCACACTGGAGGTCTCCCAATCTAAAATCATATGAAACATCACTGTTAGTTCTTTTTCATAAACAAAACCAGATGCGAGCCAGATTATTCACCAGTGATAAAGAAAAATTATATTGCCAGCATCCTAAAAAAAATCCTTGTGTACCCCTTTCTCTTCACAGCCATAATCCCAATCCTGATAGGAAATTTTTTTCTCATTCTTTCATTTTTTTTTTTTTTTTTACTATTTACATACATATCCTCAAATAAAACAGTTTAGCTTTGCTTGTTCTGGAAATGTTTATGAATTCATTCATTCCATTCATATTCTTTTGTGTCTGGCTTCTTGTGCTCACCATTTTATTTAAAAGAGTCATCCAGATTATTGCACCTAGTCATAATTTAGTCATTTTCACTTTGTCAATTATTCAATATTTCTACAATTTTTAATATTTTATTCATTCATTCATTCAGTTTTTAGAGAGAAAGAGCATGAGTGGGGGAGAGTGGCGGAGAGAGAGAATTCTAAGCAGGCTCCAAGCTCAGCGCTGAACCAGATGTGGGGCTCAATTCCATGACCCTGGGATTGTGACCTGAGCTGAAATGAAAAGCCAGGCAGTCAACTGACTGAACCACCCAGGATCCCCTAAGATTTTATTTTTAAGTAATCTCTACACCCAATGTGAGGCTCAAACTTACAACCGTGTGATCAAGAGTTGCCTGTTCTACCAACTGAGCTAGACAG
Organism: Panthera tigris; assembly: GCF_018350195.1. Lineage (NCBI taxonomy): Eukaryota > Metazoa > Chordata > Mammalia > Carnivora > Felidae > Panthera > Panthera tigris. Next base: position 82,271,876 of record NC_056664.1, on the reverse strand, counting down.
GCACCCCAATATTCTACAATTTTTGTAGACTATGTGTGTCAATTTTTACGTGTCTATTTGTAGTCATTTTAGTTGTTTCTGGTTTTTTAGCTATCAAGAAAAAGCCACTCTGAACATTTTTACACATATATCTTGATGAATATTTGCATATTCATCCATAGTGTTTGCCCAGAATATAAACCCCAGGTCGTAGGATTTGCACAGCTTTATCTTTGTCAGATGATACAAACTATTTTTCTAAAGTAGTTGGTAATACATACCTCCATCAACAATTCATGAGAGTTCCCATACACATCAACACTGATGTATTATTGTAGAACCTAAAATTTTTGTCAATTTGGTGGATACAAAGAGTTATCCCATCTTTTAATAAACACAACGTCTTAATTTTAACATAATAGAATTTTTCAGTGCATTGTTATGGTTAATTCTTCTTGTATCTTGTTTGAGAAATCTTTCTGATTCCCTAGTTTCAGTTGCTGTGCTTCTAAAACCTTCCTGGTTCCTTTCCTTTCAGATATTTGCTCTTTGTCTTTTTTGTGTGTAGGAGGTCCCCTATAACCTCAAGCTAGTTTGTGTTAACTTTTAGATATTTGCAACCCAAAGTCCCAATGAACTTATGAGCGTTCTGGTCTTCCTGGTCCTCTCCATTGTAATGCTCCATTATCATTACTTGTCATATAATCCATTCTTCTTTACCTCCCACCCTTACTCCTGCTCCTTCCTTCCTCCCTTCCTTCCTTCCTAATTTGAAATAATATATTTAGATCATTTATGCTGCTAATGGACTTAAACAGGTTTATTCTTTTCAGATACTTTTGCACTTTAACAGAGATTTGCACTTAAACAGATTTAAACAAAAAATGCCATGATTTCTTAGTATAATACAAAGACCTCTGGAATCAGATAGTCTGCTATTAGAGTCCAGCTTTTCCCTTATTAGCTATGTAACCTTGAAAATTTACTTGCCTCTCTGATAAAAATGATTTCAATAACACATGTCCCGCTTACCTTATCATTTTTAACATAGTTTATGAAATCAATCTTAAAACTCTGAATCTCATAGATTATTATTTTAAACTCTTATACTAATTCCATGTGATATTTCAGATACATTTTTGATAAAATGATGAGGAACATCCTTTAAGGAAGATAACGTTCTGTTTTCCTCTAAATGTCACAATGTAAGTGACCAAGACATCTTTCATCTTTCAAAGTTAGCACAGGCAATAGGAACTGATTTTGGTCCTCTTGTTGAAGAGCCCAGGAAATCTGTGAATCTACATGGATCCTTATTGGTATTGCACCAAGGTCAGTTCTCTGAATTCAGAGGACAATGTTTACACAGTATCTTAAAATTTCAGCTTTAATTTTCTGTCTCATCCAAGAAATACTTATTTTATTGTACTGAGAAGATGGATAAGCTGTACATACTAATAAAATAAAATAATATAGCACCAATTATTGACTGTACTAAAATATAACACTCCTAAAATTAAAGGAAAACCTAAAATATATTCAGATAGCAAAGTTATGATAAGGGTGTCAGAATTCACATGAGTCTACAATTTTTCTAATGTCTGATTTTACCATGAGGTCACAAGTATGTTCCATCTTGTGAGTGAAACAGTAAGACTGACCTGTCCTGACACTGTCATAATACTAAAGGTTTCATAAGTTGAACTCCCAAAGCCTCTCGTGACTTCATTAGCCACTTTTTGTTCTCCTCTGTCAAAAACTCAAAGAGGTAATTCGTGCCAACGTGTCATTCCAGGTTATACCCATGACATAGAATTATGCTTTCTTTGTGTTTCCAATAGTGCTTTAGGGTAACATTAGCCTTTCTTTTCCTTTTCGGCTGCACTGGTGGTGACTTGGTGTTTTTTATTGTTTGAATGTCAGGTGGAAATACGGCAGCTAAGGACAGACGAAATGAGATTAAAAAATAAAACAGCACCAGTCCTTCATAGGAGTTCTATTGTCCTCTGCAAAGTGAGGAGCAAATCTACCAGCTGCAAGAGAACAAAGAGCTGTCACATATACCCTAAGTAATGAAGAGCTCTTCTTTCCCCTTAGATTCACCACACAAGCTCTTAAGGTCCATTGTAGGTGTATTACCATTAGGATAAAAGCTCTAGTAGGTTTAGCCTAAGGGGACATCAATTGTTGCGCATAAAAACAGGGACCCAGTGTGTGTGTTTCCATCTTTAAATAGGTTTTGCAGCTTCCACTTCCTTTTGTTAAGCTCTCACAGATCTCAGAGTCAGAGACACATTAAGGATGCCAATTTCCTTTCATACATTCTGATCAATCACTTCAGCCATTTTAACAATTGATACTGACAACAACTGAAAAGGCAATTCACATCACTGCAAACAAGACCCAAAAGAACAAACGTATTACACCACAGTCAAGTGTTCACTGTGTGTGTGTGTGTGTGTGTGTGTACATAGGTAGATTATATGTATGCGTACTTGATGCATGCTATCTATGTATATACTTATATGTATGTTTATTATATGGCTATTTTTTTTAGTTGACAACTTTACTTAAAGCACAGAAATGCGTCACATGAGAAAACAAAATTTAAAAATAAACGTGTTTAAAGTTTTTTATATCAGATTATGTTGTCCACTAAATATTTTACATACTGAATGAAAAGTAGGGACTGCATGTTTAAATAAATTTCATGAGACCAGTATCTCCAGGCGAACTAAAGACAGTGTTGGGGAAGGTGATGGAGAAGATGTGACTGCCAGTTGACCTGTGAGCCAGACCGGGCACTCAGAGGCTCCTCATCTCTTCTCCTGTCTTTGAAATGTGTGTTCCACTTGCCTTTACCACTTCCAGAGGCTGCTCTAAGGACACGACCTTCAGATACTGATGTAGTATTGAGATCACACCTACGTGATATAGGTCAGGTGGAAATACGGCAGCTAAGGACAGACGAAATGAGATTAAAAAATAAAACAGCACCAGTCCTTCATAGGAGTTCTATTGTCCTCTGCAAAGTGATTAAAAAGGACACTCAGTTAAAACCTCTTCATAATTTTTTAAGATTTGGCAGGCAGTGAAGCCACTCATTTTTCCACTGCCCAAGACTAGCCTTGTATATAAGTTCACTTTGCTTATTAAAAACAAACAAACAACCCTGCCACCTACCAACCTGGAGTGGTCGACCTCTTTCTTCCTTCTCTTGCTGCCTCCTCTGTATGGGGCCAGTTTCAGATTATACCAGCAAAGGTCCCAAGAGGGTTGTGAACCAACAATTGGTGAGCCAGCTAGAAGACCACAGAAATGGGCCTTCGGAATGAGGTATCCACCCTCATTTTCCTCAGGGGAAATCCTGAGTTGGCCATCGACTTCTATGTGGAAGGGAGTGGCCCATAAGTTAGATGCTATGGACCACCATGTGAGAATGGGGATGTCCCCCAAATGCCAGTCATTCTAACACACTTGTTGAGGAACTGAACACCACACCCAGTGGCAAAGAAGGGAAACAAATGATCCCTGCAGTGGGCTGGCCTCTGCTGTGGGCAGTTTGCCGGTGACCAATGCCCAGCTAGAAGCTGAAGCTTGAGTTAGAAACTCAGAAGAACTGAGGTTAGACAAGGATGTGTGGTTTTCCATCCTCTGCTACCTTCAGGGCTGGCAGACAAAGTTGGGGAGAAAGATTATAAATTAGAGACCTTAGCATGCTGTTTTACAATGGGGGTGCAACCTCCCACAGGTTAAGATCTGGGCACTTGTGACAAAGTCTAATTAGGATGCTAAGAGATGGAATCTCTGAGAAAGTGATGAAAATGAAGAGAAGGATGTTATGGTGATTGACAATAAAACAGGCAAAATGTCCTATATGCCTCTGGGCCCTGATACAAAGGAAAATTTTAAATAGCTATTACCCTAAAACTCTTAGGAGAAAACTTGCATTCTGTGTCCCTTGAAATTGTAAATCTTATCACATCTTTGAAATGTAAACACCCTAGGAGATAACCAAAATATTGCTCACAGAAACTGAAGGGAAACAGAGGCTGGAGGGAGGCTTTTAAAAATGCAGACTGTTATAAAAGTTCCCTTGTCAATTGTGTTATAATGAACTCTCATCAGATCTTAACCACGGCCATGCCATTTGCAGTTATTGTTTTACTCTCATGCTTTGGCAAAAAGGGTTCCTGCATAAGTACTTCATCTTCAAGACATTTATAGAAAAGACATTGATAAGGCTTCTGATACCCTAAGATCATTTTGCCTTCATGTGGGAAAGATAATAATGAACCTTTCCAGTGCTTCTTCAAGGCTACCTGCCAGCTCCACAGTATGTCACAGAATGCTGGTCTGAAATCTGACTCTATACTTCTTCCTCACATCAGTGAAATGGGCCCATTACACTGATGATATAATGTTAACAAGCAAAGATTGTCTCTGCTGTAGGACACTCTGCAAGCTTTGCTGGAACAACCACAAGGCAGAGGGTGAGCAGTGAACAAATAGACAATTGAAGACCCAGGCACTGCCATAAGGTTTTGGGGATCATCTGGTTGGATAAGACCCATGTTGTCTCAAAAGCTGTGATTGATAAAGTGTAGGTTTATCCATTCCCTAAGAACGTGAAAGAGATGCAAGCCTTTGTAGAAATTTTGGGGTTTTGAACGACTCCTGTTCTCCCCAGGGCACAAGGCTTCCATCCCTTATATCACCTGATAAATAAAGGGCACATACGAGACTCAGGGTCAGAGCAACAAGCCACCTTTGAGAAGACACAAACACTAGTGAAGCAAACTAAAGATCTGGGCATCTCCTATACAGGGCTACCTTTTGAGCAAGATGTGTTTGTGACTTCAGAAGGTATGGGTCAGATACTGTGGCAGAGATGACAGAGGGGAAGAATGACCCTAGGATTTTGGTCCCAGCTCTGAAACTCAATATACTACCATACGACAACAGCTTTCACAATGTACACAGTGCTCCTCTAAGTAAAGCTTCTCACATAGCTGCCTGTGGGCTGAACTCCAAATGGTCTAGCTTGTGATTACTCATGAGCCCTGGACATTAACCCTTTGACTTTGGACCATTGTAAAAAGATTAACCCTATGGCTTGGACAATGGAAAGCGAAAGGACAGGTGATCAAAAATAAACCTTTCTGGGGGCAAGATATGTGGAAAGACATTTGAGTCTGCCTGAAGGAGTCTAAAGCAACCCTCAATGTTTATAATTCCCCAGTTCATAAGATCCTGACACCCTCTGGCAATCAGGAAGCTGATGCCCGAGTTTGGGTACCAGCCCTAGCAACTGACAGTTCAGTAGTTATAGGAGATTGAGCCCATAGAAAGAGTGGCCACCACAGTGCCTGTGTAAAATGGCATATGACCAAGGATGCCAGATTGCTCTTAAAGTATAGTAACTTGGTTAATGCAGTAACAGAATGGCCTGTGTGTTCTAGACAGCACCCAAGGCAAGTGCCAAAATAATCTGGGGACATCCACTGGAGTTCCCAAACAATGAAGGACTGGCAAATTGATTATGTTAGCCGCCTCCCTCTGAGCAAGAGTTCTAAATATGCCTTGGTTTGTATGGACACTGCAGATGGCCTAACCCAAGCTTTCCTTGTTGCCATGCAAACAAAGCTGCCACTATTAGGGGATTAGAGAAGCTGAGTAACAGGTATGAATGCCCTCATCAAATATACAATGATTCAGGGTCACATTTCACATGTATATCACATGATATAGAATACTGAACAACAAAAACACATGACATTACATGGATGTCCCATCTCCCCTATAACCCATATACAACAGGGTGGCAGAAAGAAAAATGAGAATATGAAAGCAGATTAAATTATTAACAGGTAAAACCACATTGTCTAAGTGGACTGAAGTACTGTCCCAGGCTTTAATACATTTGAATGGTCAACTAGTAGGGCCTGTTACCCCATATGCCAGACTGGAGGCCCCTGCTGAGGCACCCAATACCATCAAGGTTTAGAAGTTGTTGGCAATGAGTGCTCTTGCCCTGATCCTCACTGTGCATCAACACACTATACTACTGAAAACACCAAGCCCCATCATATCTGGGAAAGAAATTACTTACTGGAATTTACAAGGGGATGTCCCACAAGATGGGGGAATTCACACCCCCTGGGTAAGGGGGGGAATGCACAATCTCCACTGGGATCACATTGATCTGCTATAAGCTGGACTTGTTAACATACACTAGACCTAGAATGGAAAATGCACCATCAAAAGGGGAGAAAATTGGGTTCTGGTCTGGCATATCCTACCTCCAGTCATCTCTTCATGCCTGATGGTGCTGTCTCTTCTGGCCAACATGTATGGTATGTATGAGGTCAAGTTTCTAAAGCTGCCAACCTCCCTCTCATCAAGGCCAGGTGGGAACATTCTGTTTTCCACTAGGACAATCATTTGCTGTCTTTTTTCCCTCCATTAGCCTGAAAGATGTTATAACACATATAGAAGCCCTTACTAAATTCACTCAGCAATCTTAAATTATAGCCAAAAAAGCCTGTGATAGCCAACAAAGCCTGTCCTTACTGAACAATGAAATCACTCTAATGAGAAAAACTGTCCTTCAAAATAGGATGGTCTTAGATATTATCACTACTTTGCAAGAAGGCACCTGTGCTATGATCAAAATAGAATATTTTGTGCTCATACCTGATGAGTCTGCTTATGTATCATCTTTATAAAATCACATGAGGACACAAGTGAAATGCCCTAAGTGTTATGATCCCCAGCCTAATGGATTTAAAAAATCAATGGTATGAATCCTGGGGATCTTGGTGGGAAAAAGTTGTCATCACTGATTTAGGGAATTATGAGCTTAATCTGTGTTTCTCTTACATGTGCCTTATTGTGGCTGTGGCATCTGCCTGTAATGTGGCCAGATGAGGACCAAAGGAACTACCTCCATGCTAATGAAATGTCTCGCTGACTGCTGAGAGCCCACTGTGGAAGAGGGGGATGTATGAGATTGTAAGACTTGGTCACAAGACGTGGAACACTGGGAATGGTCATCAAAAAGATGTGACCACCAGTTGATCCATGAACTGGACCAGGGTCACTGGAGGCTCCTCATCCCTTACTTATCCCTGAAATGTGGGTTCTACTTCCCTTTCCCACTCCCAGAGGCTGTTCCAATAACACAGCAGCCTTGAGATGATGCAGTGTTGAGAATACCTGCATGGTACACATGACTGAACCCAGTTAAGAGCTCTTTATAAACTTTTAGGATTTGGTGGGAGTGTGGGAATCCATTTGTCTCGCTGCCACCCAAGACAATCCTTATGTGTAAGTTCCCTGTTTTTATTAAAACTACCAGCTACTAGGGTGCCTGGCTGTCTCAATTGGTTAAGCATCTGACTCTTGATTTCAGCTCAGGTCATGATCTCATGGTTTATGAGATCTAGCCCTGCATCGGGCTCTGTGCTGATGGAACAGAGACTGCTTGTGATTCATTCATTCATTCTCTCTCTCTCTCTCTCTCTCTCTCAAAAATAAACATTTAGAAAAATTAAAAGGCTAATATATTAAAAAGAAAACAAAACAAAAACTACCACCTGTCAACCTGGAGTGACCTGCCTCTTTCTTTGATCTCTCCCTGCTCTCTGTGTGCGGGGGAGGGGGGATGACAATTTCAGATACACCAGGGAAGCTCCCAAAGCTCCCAAGAGGGTTGCAAACCAACAGAAGGGAGAACAATATGTGCCTACAAGTGGGAATCAACATGACACATTTAAAAACTTGAAGTAATCTGTGTATGTTGGAGTAGAGAGCGAGGAGGAATGAGTAGCAAAACATGAGGTTGGAAATATTCTTGGGAACCAATTACTGAGGACCTGGTAAACAAGTTAAGAATTTTTACTTTTTCATTTTATCTGGAAAGCAATGGCATATGGGCTACACTGAAGAGAGCGGGATTTCTAGTAAATAAACAGATCTAGCTGTGATATGAAAAATGGAAAGAGACTTAACTGAGGACAGAAAGCTGTTAAGAAACTGTATCAGAGGCTCAGCCTTCCCTTTAGGGACTTTTAATGAGCTTCTGAGTTCATAGAAGGGAAGAGTGTCACCCATGATAAATACAAAAGTAAATGTAATCAAGAAAAAAGAAAGTGATTCAGAGATCTGAGAGCTGTAAGCAAACAAGAAAAGGAAAGGATGTGCTGAGAGCAGATGACAATATCAGAGCTCTAGAGACTAATTTTGAGCCATTAACGAGATGAAGAATCTGAACCTCAGGCTTTAGCTTTAAGCCTGGAACCTGGAACTGAAATGGGCCCTGGGCCATATGAGTCACTTGCATCCAGGTAGAATAATCTCTCTAGAATAAACTATTCCCAGTTGGGCCTTCATGATTTCCACAGTTTAAAATCAAATATAATCCTTGGTCAAACACAATTAGTGAAGCCATATGAATGAGAATCAGCAGAAAATGAAAACAAATTTAGATCTGCTAAAGGACATAAGATATTATAAGACAGACAGAATATTTAGAAGATAAAATATTTACTGATGAAGTAGTTAAGGAATAAAGGATAGGAAAAAAAATGAACAAGCAACAGATTTTTTTTAAAATGATCAAGTACACATTAAGAAAAATGCATTTTGAAAAAAAGTGGAAAATGAGTAAAACAGTACATTACACACAGCTATTGGGAAAAAAAGTAAGAAGATAAATCTAAATAATCTAATCAGGTTATAAAAAAGAGAAATGAGGAAATGGGAACTCAGGAAGAAACAAGGAAGACAGAATGGAAAGTGGTAGAATATCTCCAACTGGAGTCTCAGATGGAAAACATAAAGAGAATGCAGCAGAGATAATATTTCAGAGATAATGTCTGAAAATTTTCTAGAAATAATAAATATATGAATCCTCATACACTGAAAGAGCAACAGATAAGAAGAAATTTCATGAGATAGAGAAGGAGATGGAGAAGGAGTGTGGAAAAGAGAGATCAATTCACAGCTAGACATATTTAAGGAAAAGCAGACAGATTCTTCCACCAAGAAGGATACTTAGATCAGCAACAGATGTCTTAATACTATCAATGAAAGACAGAGGACTATGGGAAAATATTTTTAAGTGGTAAGGTGGGAAAATAAAAAAAAAAAAAAAGATTTTCAAATTAGACTTCTAACTTCCATAAACACAGTAAAACTAGGTTTATTTATTTTTCCATAGAGGATTTTACCATCAACAAATCCCACTATGGCAAAGTCACAGGCATGTACTATGAAAAATATTATTCCAAAAAGGTTAGCTGAATGCAGAAAAAAAGACAAAGAACAGGTAAATATACAAATAAATGCATGTGTTTCCTCAAAATATATATGCAGTATCAACTATGTACCATGCACAGTTCTGGGAAGAAAGAAGGGAGAACTGCATTTTTGGAGTTTACCCTCTAGTGAGGGGAGACAGTACATAAATAATAAACATAGTAAATATATAATTTATACAGTTTACATAAAACAAATATCATCCATATAAAATAATAATAATGTCAATGGAGCGCCTGGGTGGCTCAGTAGGTTAAGCATCTGGCTCTTGATTTCAGCTCAGGTCATGATCTGACAGTTGTGAGATCCAGCCCTGCATTAAGCCCTGCATTGGGCTCTGCCCCGAGTGTGCAGGCTGCTTGGGATTCTCTTTTTCCCTCCGTTTCTGCCCCTCCAATGTGTGTGTTCTCTTTCTCTCAAATAAATAAGCATTAAAATAATAATAACATATTACATATGTCAGGAAGGGATTCAACATGATTCAGTTTTCTAAGGCCCTTGCACCTTTTAGAGGGTGGGATTAATGGATAATAAATTTTAGAATTTGTTAAGTATACATGATATCAAGTTTAACTGTGAAAAGGGTAATATTAAGTATAAAACTGCCAAACCAGCAAAGGGAAAACTAGAATAAGAAGCTACAAGCATATAAAAAAAACAAAGAAACTATAGCTGAGATTGAAGTGAAAAATGTAATTCTCTTAATCTGAGACAGTGAGCCAGGATGGAGAATGCTGAACAAATGCTGTAAATGCTTAAGTAGAGGAATGACAGAATAGAATGAAGGACTGCCATATGAGGAGGACTGGGGAAGGAAAAGTCAAGAAGGAAACCTAGGTTTCTGTCCTGATGTTTGAGGAGGATGGTGACGCCATTTGTTAGGATGAAATAAACAGCTGGAAGTGGAAAGTGGTGATTTTCACTTTGTTTTGCATATTCCATTTGTGCTGTGAAGGAGAAAGTCACATAAATTGTATACACTAAACGTGCAGATAGTGTGTCTGAAACTCACAAAAAGGAAGGAGGCATGAGTTATGGATTTGGGATCTCAACTCATGGTATGGTACACATTGCCTACCCTAATTTTCCCCCCTGCTTCAATTTTCTTCTGTCCTGTTTTTATTGTTCACTCTTTTTTTTCTTCCCTTTTCCTGTTTATGCTTCCCATCCCCACTCAACTGCTTTCCTTAATATCACCTCAGTAAAGAGGCAGGTGCAGGGATACTACTGGCTAAAACGGGTTGAAATGTTTATTATTGGTTTGGTAAAATTTGTAAAAATGTGAACCTTTTTTACATATAGCAAAAAAAAAAAAAGACATTTTACTAGATGTCTTTAGATATAGTAATACTTCTAACAAACCACCCTAAAAATTTTTATACACACAAGCAATAGGTATGCATAAAAAGGTTCAGGTTAGATCTGTTTGTAATAGCTAAAAATAAATAACAAATATAGGAAACATGGGTAAAGGATGGGCTAAACACTTTGGTACATTTGTGCGGGGGGGGGGGGAACTATGTATCTGTTTTAGAAAAATGAAAAAAGGGGCATCTGGGTGGCTCAGTCAGTTAAGCATCCGACTTCAGTTCAGGTCATGATCCCACAGTTTGTGAGTTCAAGCCCTGCATCGGGCTCTTTGCTGACAGCTCAGAGCCTGGAGCCTGCTTCGGATTCTGTGTCTCCCTCTCCGTCTGCCCCTCCCCTGCTCATGCTCTGTCTCTGTCTCAAAATAAATAAAAACATTTTTTTTTAAATTGAATAGCTACTCAGGATTTCAGATTTTATCAGTCAACCATCTGCCATCAATCATGCTAAGTCAGCAAAAAGTGAAAATTAAATCTTTATTCATTGAAAATGTATCTTTTGTCTTTTATACTTAAAGACAGTCTTTTGGTTTTGGTTATCTAGATGGCTTCTACTGAATATATCCTTTGCTTTTTAGAAAATAAATCTCTGATAAAACAGTATGCCTTTAAAATAGAAACTTGCCAAATTTTAGTGAAGACCAAAATAAATTAATTCAAAATTTATCAAACTGAAGCATTGGAACATTTTCTCTCTAGTTATCCCATGCTTGGTATTTATTTGGCCTTTAGGGTTTAATCAACAATAAGAAACTACATATTCATGAACATACCTTGAATGAACTACTAACAGAAATTATCATAAAGTGTTTACAGTTTTGTAAATGTACCACAGGTTCAATCTTTTTATCATATTTAGTTCACCATTGCTAATAAATCATCATCCTGGCCTTCTCCAATTTTATCATTAAAACAGAAAAGAAACACTGTTGATACAGTCCCTATGACTTTTAACATAGCATGGTTTCATATCAGGAGGTACCAAAGACATTACTTTATGAATCAAGGAATACGTTATGATCCAAGTGCTATTTAGAATTTGCTCGTTATTCTTATGTTCTGTATAATTTATACTCTGCAAATACAAACAAGCATGAACATCACAAACACAGTCAGTATTTTACCTTTTTGTATTATATCCGAACATTATAGGATTAGTAATTGTGTGATCAAGAAGAAAGGCATCTATCACCCACTCTTTACCACTTGAAAAGTATCTCCCACCCCCACCCTGTCTTTTTCTTCCTTTCACCTGTCCTCTTGGAGAGCAGAGCTACAAAACTGAGTTTAGTGACACCCAAAGGTCTTCCTGAATGACAGACAAAAGAATAGCTAGAGCTAAGAATGGGAGTCTCATATGGGTGACTCAGACACATGGTATAAATTAGCAGAGCACTGGAAGATTTCCTACGTCCAGACCACCTGGTCTTGCGTGTTCTCTGTGCAGAAGAGGCTGTCAGCTGGGAATAAAATCTCCATCCCATTATCGAAGGGAAAGATTATTTTAGAAAACCCTATGGAAAGGAAACATATGCCTTAAACCTAAAGGGCACAGATCATCTGAGGGGGCTAGGAGTTGTCATCTTGAGAAAGGAAAAGGTATGGGAATATAAACTTTGTCTTCATCACTTGGTCCCCAATCTAGTAAGAGTCAACTAAAAAATGTGTGGATGTGGACTTGGCTTAGAAGAAGGTTCTTGAGATGAGAAACCTACCTCGCAGAAAACCAAATTAAACTTTGAAGCACCTGGGTCTTAGCTGAGCTTGGAAGGGCAGAAAGTGAAAAGTCCTGAGGCCAAAAAGCTGAAGCTACTGGGCAGTTGAATCTTAATCACAGATGAATTTGCCTGGAAAATATTGTATAAATTATACTTCTTCATCATGATGTCCCCAATCCTCTGCTCTCTTCCTTAACCTCCATTTCCTGGTAATAAAATGTAATGGCATTCTAATAGGGACTCTATTGTCATTTTTGGAAGCTATCTAAATATCACTTTATGCCAGGATGTAAATAAGTAATAATCTTAGCATTTAGTAAGAAAAAAAATCAAAATAGAGAGGTGATATTTAAGAACTAAATAATGGTTTCAATTCCACTATAAATATTTTTAACATTATTCTCCTTGCCTGGAATGTTTCCCTGTTTTGCTGACAGCTCCTCTTTTAAGGGCTCCCCGCCCCCCTCACTGGAATTCAGTTTCTCATCTCCTTCCCATTCCTTTACTAGCTTTCACCATAATTGGATTTTACAAGTCCGTCTCCCCACTTGACTGCAAGGTCTGTTAGGACAAGGGCTGTGTTTTATAAAAACATATAAAACATTTTCTCCCAGCATCCAGAACATTCCTGGAACCTAATAGTAAGTATTGGTGAATGATTCTTGCTATTATGTTGTTTTGCCTATTTTTTTCTTACTGTACTTTATGTAGATTTGAATTCCCTAATTAAAAAAATGCTTGATTAGGCTTCATAAACTTTAATTTTCTCACTAATTTGGTACTTTTCTCATCTTCAATAGCTAATTAGAAATATGGCTACTTTAATTTTGCATGGTACAGGAGAAAACAATGTTGTTCTCACCAAATTAGTAAGGAGAGTATGAGATTTGAAGGCAATTGGAACACTTACTTACTGAAGGAAGATTCTCAAACATATAGTTAGCAATTAGAGGACTATTTATTGAAGGTTATGTTTTGGAAGAAAAAGGGCTGGGTAAAACCTAGAATTAAAATACATCTGAGAATGTACAGAAGGTACAGAAAAAAAAAAATGTGTGATCCACTTGGCAGAAAATCCCAATTACATAAGTGATGGGATCAGGTGTCTTCTGCTCCCAACACTCTTCTCCCACTACCTCTGCATCTCATGCCCAAATTGAGAGCTTGGTATCAGCATGATCGTGCCACCCTTAGGATCTTTGCTGGAGGCAGGACTTACTAGCTACGAGTGTTCCTGAACATAGATATCCTCTCTTTCCAGACCAAAACTTCTGCCCCCCGAAGTTTTTTAGTTGTTCTCAGTGACAGATGTAAGTGAATTTGAGGAACAGGAAAAACTGTACAGCTCAACCTTGGAAAGGCAGTCATCATAACAGTACGAGTGGTGGTCAGAAGTCTGTTGTTGCAGAGGGCAACTTCCATTTACAGGTCTACGTGCAAAGGATTGGGGTCTTTATAAAAGCAGCCATGTCTATAACCATCTTGTGCTGCAATTCTCCAACCCTCTTTTTTCCCCTTCTCTTCGCCTCCCACCTAGGGGTTCCAGATTACATGTTACTAGTAGTTAAATATGGCAATTCTACCACCACCACATTGATATTTACGTAAAGAATTCACATGGCTACCCTTCTGCCTGCGCGGGGAGTACAGACTGTGGTAATACTAACACTAAAGATGATGACCTAACCCCTAGGAAAGCTATCCATTTGATAAATATTTACATAAGGTTATTTGCTTCATTCATTAATAATTGATTTGTCAAAATGATCCTGCCACGTTTGTTTCTATCTTCTTTTAACTTGCTGTCTCCTAGGGTCTAAAGATGATCAGGGTTGGTGATTTTTTTCACCTTCTGCCTCACTTGATTGAAGTAGTTCTTATGCATAATTTGCACTGCTACCTGCTTGATTGCTCTATTTACAACAAGTATACCGTTTTGTGCTTATATTTAACCTGAGTCTTGTGGATGCTATGACTCTAGCTTCAGTTTGTGAAAAGTAACCTTCATCATTTGTGGAGAATTTATAACATGCGTGATTTTACACAAGGAATTTTCTGTGTCATTTTTTCCCCTCCTGGTAACAACATGGTGTCCTTGATTTCTTGCATATTGATGGATTAGTTTCTGGTATGTTTGCTTGTTTGTGTGTGTTTAACTCTGTGAACGCTAGCCGATAATATGGTATGATACAGAAGACTGCAATCACATAGATATATAATTCCTTTCAAAATTCTGTTTTTCCCCCAAGGGCATCATAGTTGTTTTCACAAATCTAATAACACTAGACCTTTAACAAGGTACAGTGAGAATGTTGAAAATGTTTAGAGCATTTGCTCCCATGATTTGAAGCCTCCTCCTCCTCCTTCCAAAAATGGTCTTAGGCCATTCTTTAGTACAAACACACACCCAAACACACACATACACACATTTAGAATAAAATGTAGGTGGTTCTTTATTCAAACTAATATTCCTAGTATTAATACTTCAATTTCCCCATATCACCAGTTGTTGATTCTGAATTTTAACAATATTATTGACTTTTTTATTTAATTTGTTAATGTTTATTTATTCTTGAGAGGGGGAGATAGAGGGGGAGAGAGAGAGAGAGAAAGCATGGGCAGGGCAGGGCAGGGCAGGGGCAGAGCAAGAGAGGGACACAGAATCCAAAACAGGCTCTAGGCTCTGAGTTGTCAGCACAGAGCCCAATGCGGGGCTTGAACCCACGAACCGTGAGACCATGACCTGAGCCAAAGTTGGACGCTTAACCAACTGAGCCGCCCAGGTGCCCCTATTGACTTCTTAAATTATTAAAGTTGTGCATCTCTCAGTGGAGAACACATAGAAAATACCAAAAAGTATAAGGGAAATAAAATTTACATCATTCAGAGACGGTTGTTTCCTCAATGATTTTTTTTACATGTATGTGTGCATATTTGCAAATCCTTACAAATACATAATACAAATTAAGGTAATACTATATAGACAATTTTATATTCTGCATTTCTAAATCAACATTCTGTGAATTTTTCAAAATTTTTCCATATTCTCTGAGGACATGATTTTTAATAGTTTGCATAGTGTTATTATTATGGAGATGGCATAACTTATTTAACAAATGTCCTATAGCTAGATGTTTAGGTTGTTTTTCTAACTCTTGTTATCAAAGAATATTGCATATTATTTTTGTACATATTCTTTTTTTCTTTTTAAATTTCTTCTTCATTAGAAATAGAGTTCTAGGTGAAAGGACAAAAACTATTTACATTATTTTGATAATTTTAATTATAAAAATTATTTTGATAATTTCTGGCTTCTAAATTATTTACTAAATAATGGAAGCCAGTGTTATGCCTTATAATTTTTAACGTGTATTTGTGACTAGTTATTAAAAAAAGGTAAGTTACTTATTAGCTAGTTGTATTTATTTATATTGAAGTTTCTGTTTCATGATTTTATTTTCCTGCATTGTTCTTATTCATTGGATTATAAGAACTCTTATTATAGATTCAATTTTCAACACTTCTGTTTTCTTCATTTAATGCTCATAATATATATGTTTTACTTTGAGCATATTTGACACACAATGTTGTATTACTTTCAGGTGTACAACATAGTGATTCAACTTCTCTGTGTGTTATGCTGTGCTCACAAGTATAGCTACCATCTGTCATCATACATCACTATTATAATACCACTGAATATATTCTCTATGCTATGCCTTTTATTCCTATGACTTCTTCATTCTACAAATGGAAACCTGTATCTCCCACACCCCTTCATCTATTTTGACCATATCCACACTTCCTTCTGACAACCATCAGTTTGTTCTCTGTATTTATGGGTCTGATTCTGCTTTTAGTTTTTGTTTGTTTGTTTGTTTTTGCTTTGTTTTTTAGGTTACGCATATGAGTGTAATCATATGGTATTTGTCTTTCTCAGCCTGACTTATTGTACTTAGCATAGTACCCTCTAGGTCCATCCATGCTGCAAAGGGCAAGATCTCATTCGTTTTTATGGCTGTACAATATTCCAGTGTAGATATATAGCACATCTTCCTTACCAATTTGCCTACTAGTGGACACTTAGATTGTTTCCATATCTTGGCTACTATAAATAATGCTGCCATAAACAAAAGGGTACATATATCTTTGAAAAGTAGTCACCACTTCTTTTTAAATTGATTACCTAGTTTACATGCTAGATGATGAGTAAACAAAATAGGTGAAGTACTACTTTCACAAAGTTTGTATTTTATAGTCAAAAGCAGAAAATATACAAATAAGAAAATAAATAAGTTAAATTCATATAGTGATAAAAGTATGTAATAGGGCCAGTAATACTTGAATTAAGGTGTCCAAGAGCACAGTAAGATGCTCTCTCAAATTATCTTTACTCAGGTCCTGTGAATTTCTTGTCTATTTCTTCTTTGATATTTCTCATTTTCTTAAAAATTTTGTGAAACACAAAATTGTTAATATAAAAATCAATATATTCCTCTGCAAGACTTCCTATGTAAGTCTTGCCTTAAGTGTGCATTTAGCAGTGACCTGCTAGTCATCAAAATTCTGAACAAGTGCAAATTGTTTTCTGTTAGTAGTTTATTGCAATTTATATTTGTTAAAAGTTTGTTAACAACTTGAAGGTCTAGACTAATTTCAAGACCAAAGTAAGGACACAAGTTATAAAACTCCACCACAATATGCATCATGTAGTTTTGCTTCAGGAAAAGTCAGAATGGGGAGATATTTGGACTTAGTGAATAAGTCTGAAGAGAATAAGTATTCTCATTATAATGCAGGTACAGTATTCTGCATTATAATGCAGGTAGAGTATTCTGCATTATAATGCAGGTACAGTCTGGGAGGCAGGTCATCTAAGAAGATCCTCTCATCTTGTCTCATGATCTGCAGCTTTGAACACTAACAGCGCTCCATTAAGGAGGAAGGATAGGATAGGAGGCCCAAAAGGATGGTATTTGAGAGTAATAAAAAAGGGGGAAATGGGTTCCGGGCTCTGAGGGACAAAGAAAAGGAAGAAAGTCACTAAAGGAAGTAAATGGATATTCAGGTGACTTCTTTTTCTAACCCAACAAGGATATCCCCTCACATAGGGGACTCATTTAGAAAATTAACCTATAGAAGATTCTCCCGATCACCTTTGCAGGGCAAAAAATAGGAATGGTGCTTAAAGATGTTCAGGTACACAAACAATACATTATATTTTTGGTACCATATAAGGCCTTGATTAAGATCTAGCATCAATTAGAAGGCAGAAGTAAGAGTATAATTAATCTGGGTGTCTAATTATATTTTTATAATGATTTGCACAATATTAACAATTTTGTCAGAAAGGAATAAAGTTTAGCTCACCTGAAGTTTCACTCTTCCACAGGCTATGCATCATGAAGGGAGAAAAGCAAGAGAAGTATGAACTAAAGTAATAGGTGATAACTATTAGAATAGGAGCCCCAGGAGAAGTTGTCAGTAGAGAACTGGGAAAGACAATTTGAGCAAAAGAATGTATTCCTCCATACCTAGGGAAGAAGTAGTTGTGATTGAAACACAACAAACACAGACGATGACAAAATTAGTCTTATCAATCACACTTGTTCACTTGTTTTTCTGGGCACAGGGAGAGGAATTCAAGTCATGTGGCCTGGTTGTTCTTCTCAACAGATTTGCCACCCTCATGGGTGTTGTACTCCCCACTTATCGTTCAGGAAGAAGGAGCGACAGGGAATGTTCCTCTCTTTGCAGAGTTTCAAAACCTGTTTTTATGGACTTTTAAATAAAGTATCTTTATTTAGGGAGATGATACTCATAGATAAAATACTCAAAACAAATTTTAGCTAAAGAATTACCACTGATATATGATATCCCTTACTGAAATTTTCAAACAAGTTATCTTTAATAGCTTACTATGATTTTCTTTTACCATTTCAAAAAAAAATTACTAAACCATATGTGCATGCTTATATATGTATAGACATTAAACTTCATATTTTATGATTTGGATCCTAACTCAATCAACTTAACCTATTGTCTTCTTGCAATGGTAGACATAGTGAGCATTTAATAAATAGTGACTTAACCTATTCAGCATTTGACAATGATTATGATAATGACAATGACAATGACAACAATGATTTCTATTCACAAGGCCTCTACTCATTGAACTAGTAATGACTGGTACTGTACTAAGCACAATATGAACCAATTACTTTATGTAAGTCTTCTAACAATCTGACTTGCAAAGCACCATAAATAAGACTTAGAGATTTATAAAAACTACAGAAGAGCCAGGATATTAATTACAGTTTTTAGAAAGGCCTCTGTCCTTAACCACTATATGATCTTTTCATCACAATTTTTTTAACCACAGAGCATTATGCATACTTTGGTGCTACTCATTGTTTTTGAGGTTCTCTGGGACCAACAGTTCACATCTTGTTTCCTGAGGCACCAAAGATTTCAAAAACGATCACTGTAGACTCAGGCCTAGATACAGTTTTCTGTTCACTGTGGGGAAACAATTCTGAACCTATCTCCTCCAAGGAACCAGACAACTAGCATTGGCACTGGGCAATCATGGAGTACTAAAACACAGGATTATGAGGTTTTAGAATTTATTTTTAGTGTTTTATAATTTTTTTAATGTTAGAATATTTTTAAAGAGAATGTTTTTAAGAAATCTCCCTCAACAAATTTTCTGAATCTACAAAGCTGACAGGTGAGGGCAAGGCTTCTATACACAGTTACACAAAGGATCTAGCAGAGACACCTGGTCACAGTTGCTTAGCTGTATTCTCTGGAGGAGAGACAGCGTTAGCTGGGAGGAAGGGGACATCTTTTTCTTGGCACTAAGGCATTTTCTGCACTTCTGGACACCTTCACAGAGACAGCTTCTTTCCAAATACAAAGGTAAGGCATTTAGCTCATGGTGGGCTTGCTTGTGGGCATCTAGCATGAAGTGATTATAGCAAAACCTGCAGAAATGTAGGGAAACCAGTAGAACTGTCATAAACGGTATAGATTGCAGAGTCCCTGTGCTCCGGCTCTTTAGTTTTCAGAGGGAAATTTTAAGAGACAAAAAAGTTTAAAAAATATTTGGCATTCTTTTGCTCCATTGTTTTAAAATTATTGTACTTAAGTACCCCTCAAAAAAGTCCAGTTAAGTGCTAACTATCAGAATGATTCAAGAGTGTGCAAGTTTGAGGCAGGACAATCTCAAAGTAAGATAAGTTTTGTCTGTAAATAAAACTACGTTAAGACTTACTAAAACCTCTGGAAACCCTCAGGTGAAAAAGTTACACAGCAGCCCAGCATATTTCCAGGTTTATGGAAATGAATGAAAATAGCACAGAAGTAATTTAAATAAGAGCCCTGTTTGGACTCTGATTACATATTTTTAAATGTTGTTGGACAATGTCTGCTTCAGAAATGACAGAGTGGACAGACACTATATATGAAACAATGTTTTCAGACATTAGATAACAGGAAGGGAAACAAAGGAGGTAAGCTCAACTTCACCTGCTTATTGTGTTGAAGCAATTGTGTGGCCATGGTGAAGAGAGGGAGATCCCAACCGAGACTAACAGTTTTGCTGAGGTGAGGAAGCTGAAAGTCAGGGAAACCAAGGAAACTAGCAGTTGGGAGGCAGAGTATCAGAGAGGGGAGAGGTACAGAAAAGCGAGAGAGTTCTGGAGATCTGAAGTAGAGTTCCCTCCAACCTTTGGCTAAATAATAATCAGTGCCTATATGGAAAGAACTGAGGCTAGATAAAGAACCTGAAAAGTAGTAGTCCCAAAACAAAACAAATAAACAGTAATTCAAGTGCACTAGCAATAGTTTAAGCTCTCACTATCCAAAGAGAAAAGAGTTGTAGTATACAGAGCACTGGGAAGAGTCCCTAAAAGGATATCACCTTAGGAGTGAAATTAAATTAGTCCTAGACGAAAGGATGCTCTGGTCTCTCTTTTAAAAAGCTTGACACTAGTCTTGAAAGGAGCAAACTGAGTCTAAGTAATTAACCTGTATGCCAGACAAATTCAACCCTAGGTAAAAAGCATCCCACAGAAGCCAGAAAACACATGTAAAATTCACAATGTCTTCAATCCAGTAAAAAACTATCAAGAAGAAGGAAAAACAGAATACAATGCAATCAATAGAAACAGACCCCATGTGACAGAAATGACCTTAAATAGCTATTATAAATATACTGCATGTATTCAAGAAAGAGAAAAACATGAAAATGATATATGACAAAAATTAGATTCTATGAAGAAAAATACAGTATGTAAAATTAAAAGGGTAGTAGATGGCATAACAACAAATTAGATTTGCTGCAGAAGAAAAGATCAGTGGAGTTGAAAATATATTACTAATAAACCATCTAAAATAAAAACCACAGAGTAAATAAAAGGCTGAAATAAGTAAACAGAACATCAGTGATCTGTGAAATGATATAAAAAAATCTAATATTTTGGAGGCCAGAAAGAAAAGAGACAGAACAAAAAACATTTGGAGAAACAACAGCCAAAACTTTTCTAAATGTTAGAGTAACTACAAATCTACAGAACAAAGCAGCTCAAGTACACACCCCAAATAAAGTCAAGGCAACCTGTAACCAAATTGACAAAACCAAATGATATGGAAGAAACATCATTAAAACAGCCAGAGAAAAAAGACAATTTATGTACAGAGAAACAAAAATTAAAATTATAGCCCACTTATCAGAAACTTTGCAAGATTCAAAAGAAAAAAACTATAGCAATGTGTTTAAGTATTGTAAAATCCAAACCCAAACAAAACACTGGCCACCATAAACTACTATACCCAGCACACATACCTTTTAAGATAAAAGCAAAATAAAAACTCTGCAAATCAGTAGCTGAGAGAATTTATTGCCACCAGACCTGTACTCCAAGACATGTTAAAGTTAGTTCTTCAGGCAGAAATAACATGATACCAGATGGAAATTTAGGTCTGCTCACAAAAATGAATAGCCATATAAATGGCTAGTATTTCTGTGAATGAAAAAGACCTATTTTCTAATTTTTAATCTTTAAAAAATAGTTGACTGTTCAAAGCAAAAATAAAAACATAATATGTTATGGAGGGAGGGTAGTAACAACTGCCAGGGCAAGCTGACTTGGTCTATGAAACACTAAATAAATTCAAACTTAGTTACAAACATCCCAATGAAGCTTTATTTTTTTTAACAATTTTTAAATGTTTATTTTTGAGAGAGAGAGAGAGAGAGAGAGAGAGACACCAAGGATCTGAAGCAGGCTCTGCACTGACAGCAGAGAGCCTGATGTGTGGGGCTTGAACTCATGAACCGCAAGGTCATGACCAGAACCGATGTTGGATACTTAACTAACTGAGGCACTCAGGCACCCCAACATTCCAGATGAGATACAGAGCAAAAGTACATAAACCAAAACAGAAAGACCCAGAAAGGCCAACCATATTAAAAGGTGGACTTAAAGTGACATTACATCATTGTCATTTTCCGGTCTGTATTTACTACCTATTCATTACCATACTAGGTTCAATGTGCAAGAAATGACACAGGGATAACATTATTTTGGTTCCAAAGTGTTTAATATTAACAATGGCATTAATTTTTTAAAAACTGAGTCATGAATTATAAAGTTCACAAATATCTAGGTGTATGTTTCGGTCTTGATTACTGAGCCATATATTAAAAAGAGCTACCTCATTTTTCACAAAAGTATACCAGAATTTTATACCAGGGAAAGAATGGGATATACCTTTAGAGTCAAGAGGTAAGATTTTCAGGTAGCATATTTTCTATTTCCAAAACTAATAAAGGAGGAAAAGAACCTTCAATGCATAGGGAGAAATTAAAATAACCAGTTGGATAATTCAAACTGTGATTAACTGAGAGGCTTATATCCTTAGAAACATAAGAAACTGCATTAAACTCCTATAGATATCACCCTGAACCCGTAATTACATCAGTGCATTTTTACTTTCTTTGGGGATCATCACAGCATGAATGAAAGAGGAGTGGAGTAGGAAATATAGTATTCATTACATTATTCAGAATGGCTACCCATACAGTAAACAAGCTGATGATCAGAAAGCTGTTCAGATAAGAACTTTTCCCATTTATAATTATGTGGTCTTAGAATATTATGAAGGTGAACTGACAGACTTAGGCATCAAGAGTATTTGGAAAAGCAAAAATCCTCTTAATAAAATTTAAAAAAAGAAAACAAAAGCAGAAAAACCTTATACCAAGATTTTGGCCCTTGACTTTACATTTCTGTTTCATTATGAAAACAATCTTGGAGCTAATCATATCAAAATCTTCTAAGACTCCCTACCATCAAAGGTATTTACATAAAATAATAACAATATAAAACACTAAAGCTGCATTCCAGGCCAAAACGATATGCAATTCTAATCTTCCTGGCTTTAAAAATAATTCTTAATAAAGGTCAGGCACATGATTTTCAATATACTTTCCACTGTAGTATTTTAGAAAAAAATAAATAGCAAAATAATGCCACACTTTGGGGAATAGCAAGGAATTTTATTTAAATATCAACTGGTATGATATAAACATAAAAATTTAGCTCAAATTCTCCCTAACAAATTTAATTATCTTTGTTAATCTCAGTAACCTTCTCAGTACAGATCAGAGTTATTTTATTTGTGTATAAGTGAAATACAGAGAAGTTAAGCAGTTTTCCTAGAGAAACACAAAAGCCATAAGCATGGTTATCAATTAATTGGTAGTTATGATTTATGTGTATGTATCTATAAGGATATATAGCCATATATACTAAACTGTATATATAACTATATTATACGAATATATATATGAATATGTATATATGAATATATGTACATATATGCTATACATATAAATGCATATATACCCACATAGATATAAATGCATATATATACACGTAGCCCAACCTAGAAGAACTGCTAGGTTCTTAATCACAATTATTAAAACTGGGAAGCCTGGAATAGAACAGCATCTCAACTTTTTAATCAAAACCACAAGAAAAAATGCATCACAAGTTATAGCAGTATATGTGTGAAATCCCTAGTGCTATAAACAACACAAATCTAAGAGGTATAGATGCTAGGTATGTGCTTGGAATATAGCACTAAGTACTTGAATAGTGAATATAAAGCCAATAAACAAAAGCCCATTCTATACACACACACACACACACACACACACACACACACACACACACACACATTAAATGGAAAGTGAAATTCAGGAAAAAAAAACATTTATAACAGACATAAAAACTTTAAAATTTTTGAGAGTAATTTTAACCAAGGCTATCTAATATGACTGCACTGTAAACAATGATGCTTTCCTTAGATAAATTAATGTAGATTAGATAAAATGAAAGAGACCCAAGTTTATAAGTTAGAAGACTCAAAACTGTTAAACTGACAATTGTTGCCATATAAAGCTGTAGTTTCAGTGTAATCCCAGTCATAATCATATATATATTAAAAATAGAAATTTACAAGCTATTTCTCTTTGAAGTTTTTTTAAAGTTTTTATTTATTCTTGAGAGAGAGAGAGAGAGAGAGAGAGAGTGAGCAGGGGAGGGGCAGAAGGAGAGGGACAAAGAGAGAATCCCAAGCAGGGTCCACATTGTCAGTTCAGAGCCCAATGAGGGGCTCTAACCGTAAGATCATGATCTGAGCCAAAACGAAGAGTTGGACACTTAAACTGACTGAACCACCCAGGAGCCCCACAAGCTATTCCTAAAATATAAATGGAATTTCAAAAATCCTCTCATAGCCAAAACAATTTTAAAATGGAAACAAATAATAAACTGGAAGATAAATATACCAGACTTTAAGGTTTAATACAAAGCCAAAGACAGTATGAGATTGACATGCAGATAAGAAAATATATTAAGAAATAGAGGGTCAATTACTCAGTAGGATATGGAGAATATTCTCAACAAATTATGCTGGATATCAATAGTTTTGAAAAGAGTTTTGACGCTTACCTCACATCACACAGAAAAATTAACTCAAATGAATCATTCCCTAAAATTAAAGCTAAAGCTATAAAGCTTTTAGAAGAAAACAGTGGAAATACCTTTGTGGCATGCAAACAGACAAGTATTTCTTAGTTTACAAAAAACAATAAATTTAAAAGGAAAAAGAGTGAAAATAGATTTCATGAAGAGCAAACTTTTTTTTATCAAAAAACACTGCTAAGAAGCATAAATTGGTAAATCACATCATAAGAAAACCTTGCAAACTTTGGTTTGTGAGCATAATTCATTCCAGAAACATGCTTGTAATCCAAAGCATTTGTGTATCAAAGCGAATTTCAAGAACCACTGGCTCAGTTGTGATCATGTGACATTAGGCATCACGTGCTACTCATATTGCAAGATATCACTCATTTATCAAGTTTACATTTATTAGAAATATTTGCTCTTCTTGCAGAACATTCCCAGAACAAGTTACTCACAATCCAACATGCTACTGTATTTGCAAACATAGATGTAACAAAAGACTTGTATCCAAAATACATAACTAAATTTCTAAAACTAAAACAAACACACACTGCACAAGGAAGACTTAAGGGTGGCCTATAAGCACATGAAAAAGTACAAAGCATCATTAACCATAAAGAAAATGCAAATTAAGACCATTGGAAAGGCTAACGCTAATAAATCGTTAATATCAGATATTCATAAATATATGAACAACTGCAGCCCTCTAAAACCCTGACATTTGAAGTGTAAAATCTTACAACTACTCTGGAGATCTGTGTATCAGTTATTTCTGATATTAAACATACAGCTACTTTATGAGCCAGTAGTTCTACTAAGGGGGGAAAAAAATTCCTGAAGAGAAATATGCCTGAAGTATTTGCCTCGGAGAAATAAAAATATATGTCCAAAAATGGCTTATGTAAGACTATTAAAAGCAGCTTTATTCAGTAGTCAAAAATTGGAAACAACCTGAATGTCTATCAGCAGGGTATATAAATCCAGGTATATAGGTCTCTCCTGCTTTTTTAAAGTTTGCCTTATGCCACTCTTCTTTTACAAGAGACCTACATTAGTACCTGCTTTTGCTAATTGGGTGAAATCCAAAGAGGATGTTTGCTTTTATGAAAAAAGGCGGAAAGCAAAAATAGCATTCAACATTTGTTTTTCAAGGAGTCACTGCAGAAGCGGCATGTGCTCCCTCCCAGCAGTGCAAGTGGCAAGATCTACACTAGACATCTGAGCGTAAAGCCTCCTTGGCTTTGAAATGTGTGAGCATTAGTGCTTTATCTTGATTTTGTGCATCTATTATCCACACATGTCCTGAGGAATCAGAAAAGCCTGAGAGGTTACATTTGTGGTCTGGCAACGCCGGAAAATTTTTCCATAAAAAATAATAGTTCTTGTGGGGCGCCTGGGCGGCTCGGTTGGTGAAGCATCTGACTTTGGCTCAGGTCATGATTTCATGGTTTGTGAGTTCGAGCCTAGTGTCAGGCTGTCTGCTGCCAGCCCAGGGCCCGCTTCAGATTCTCTGTCTCCCTCTCTCTCTCTCTCTGCCCCTCCCCTCCCAAAAAATCAACATTAAAAAAATAAGAATAGTGGTTATTGCTTCTTCACCTTACACCATTTCCACTTAGGGAAGGTCTCACAGAAATGCTTCACTTTTGAATAATGGGGGAAACCAGTATTCATATGATCATGTACCACTTAGCAATCAAAAATTTATTGCTCATACATGCAACATGGAAGATGGAAGAATGGAAGAATGGAAGAATCTCATAGACACTATGCTGAGTTCAAGAAATTGAACACATATTGATACTTACTGTATGATTCTCTTTACAGGAATTTCTAGAACAGGCAATACTAACTTTTAGTACAAAGAGAACAATGGTTGCCTCAACCAGGTGAAAACTGTTCGATAAGGGGTAAGGGAGGGGGAGGGAAATGCTCCTTATCTTGACAAAGGTGTGGTTCACCTGGGTGTATTCATGCGTCAAAACTCCTATAACTCAAAATTTAAGATTTCTGTACTGTAGGACCCAGGGCAGGCCACCCCTAAACGTACCACAGGGGCGTACCGGTTATTTTGAATTGAAGCTATTTGGGAAACAGGTGGTGCAAAGACCCCCAGACCCTCCCCTGTCTCCCTGAAACCAGGAAACAAATCTCCCATATGAAAAATATACCCTCCCGATTCTGAGAAGTCAGAACACATCCTTCTCACCAGAAATAGGGACTTTAGAGTCAAGAAAGCTATAGAAAGAAACCTTGATACCTTTTTACTAATCTATTACCTCAGCCCAAATTCCACTTAGAATGCTTGACTAATTAATGCCCCCAAACACATTTGCCTTCTCCTAAAAATTCATCATAAATCGACCGTCTCTGTTTAAAATATATAGCAACTGCCCGCCTAGGTCATTTCTTTGGGGGTGGGGGGGGTCTCAATTTCATTATTGAGCCTTTGTGTGCAAATAAAACTTGGTTTTTTTCTCTTGTTAATCTGTCATATATCTTCCAGCTGGAAGAACTTGAGGGTAGAGAAAGAATTCTCCCTCCCCAACAGCACTTTAATAATATATACACATTTATCTCAAAAAAGAATTGTAAATAGAGGAAAAAAAAAGATAAAATAAAAACAGAAATCTTCTCTTTATATATTTTATATATAAATTCTGTATATAAAATAGAAATTCTATATATAAAAATATAAATAATCAAATTAATACACATTTGGGAATGATTGAAACGTGCCCAAACATTGTCTCTACCATCCTTCTTAAATAACTCCTAAAGAAATTATCACTAACATTTAGATATGTATCTTTCCAAGACTTTTTTTCCCCCAACTTTCTATGCACATGTATAAACATAATTTACTGAAAATGACATCATACTGCACATACTTTTTCAGCTGGTATCTTTTACCTGGGGCAGGAAGCGGTAGGGCTGGGATTTGCTAAGCATCGGGTGGCTCAGAGGACAGCTGAATCAGCAGCGAGGAGCAGGTGCTGCAGGAGAGACGACTCTGCCTGGAGAAAGCCGGATCTCCTGGATCTTGGGAGAAACCACTCTTCCCAGAGGCCTCCCATCGCGAGATCTTGAGATCTCGGGAGTTCAGCGGAGGTTGGCGGGCGAGTCCTGGGCTCATACTTTTATTTTTTTTCTAATGGCTTATTCTTTTAGATAATTGAGAACTACTGCGTAACGTGGATATTCCATAATGTATTTGGCTGTTCTTTTACTAGATGCTTAAGTTGTCTGCAATAGTCACTTTGCATAAACAATTCACATTCACCATTTTGCACAAATTCTAAACAGTGTAATACTAAGTCATAAGTAGGCATATTTAAAATTGTGAGACCTTTTGGTTATTGTCCACTAGTTTTCACACCCACCAAAAGAATAGGAGTATATCGTTTCTCGTGTAGTCATCACATTTAGTATTTTCAGTGCAATCCGTGTGCTTACCAGTGGAAAAAAAAAAATGATGAAGAAAAAATACCCGGAATAGGTTGGAAGGGGAACTTGTTTTAAAGTCCTTCCTAATCTCTTATTGCATATACTTTGGTGAGAGAAAGAAAATAAAAAACAGCTTGGCCCTAACAAAATAATTGCCTGAATTTCAATGCTTACAGGACGGTTCCTTTTTTAAAAGGTGTGAGAAGATTCATTCTTTGAAAAAACGTGGCAACAATTCTCTCAAGGATACTTATCCTGTGTTGTACATTTCATAATTCTTCCCAACTCAGTGTGTTTCAGTAAAATTTACACAAACTGCCTCTGATATCAGTAATTATGCATTAAAAAAAAAAAAAGATTGCAGTCAATTGCTACTGGTTGGAAATCATTTGTATTTATAATATATTTTCCTATATTCCCACATAACCAGTTATTTATTAGGGATGTGTGAATGGTGACTTCTTCAGTTGATTTGTTCCTTTTAATTATGTATGAATAATTTAGCTTGCAGGCTTCCAAACAGACATAGTCAGTCCTCTTTTACCGTGTATTCAATTTTTATAATAGCCAAAGCTGCAAACTTTGCACCGATACTCTTAAAATTCATTTGTGTTTAAAATGTAGTATTTTTAGTTTATCAGCTAAGGAAGGATTTCAAAATATTACATCAGAACATTTCATACAGTGTCTTCCATAGTGTTTCTTCTTCCTGATTACTTCATAACATACGACATGTCCCCCAACCCCACCGTCTCTATGGACTTTCTTTCCCAAGATTCTTTGGCCCTGTAATATGTGGATTTCGAATCCTACCACTCTGAATCCTCTATTTTCCCTTTCGTTGGGTGTGGCCATTACTCATGTTTCAAGAGGTCTGTACTTCTTTTCTTTTACTTTTTTTTTTTAACGTTTATTTATTTTTGAGACAGAGAGAGACAGAGCATGAACGGGGGAGGGTCAGAGAGAGGGAGACACAGAATCTGAAACAGGCTCCAGGCTGAGCTGTCAGCAAAGAGCCCGATGCGGGGCTCAAACTCACAGATAGGGAGATCATGACCTGAGCTGAAGTCGGCTGCCCAACCGACTGAGCCACCTAGGCACCCCAGGTCTGTACTTTTTTTTTATATGTAATCTTTCCTTTAAGGGGAATGTATTTACAACTTCAAAATATCACTTTCCTGGGGAGTATTTCAAATATATACTTGCCAGGATTTTCCATTTTAAAATGCAGTAGAAGATATCCAGTCACCTACGGGTAATTCTTTTTTTTTTTTTTTTAACGTTTATTCATTTATTTTTAAGAGAGAGAGAGGGAGAGAGAGAAAGAAAGAGAGAGAGAGAGAATGAGCTGGATAGGAACAGAAAGAGAGAGACAGAGAATCCAAAGGAGACTCCCCGCTATCAGCACAGATCCAGATGTGGGGCTCAAACTCACAAACTGAGATCATGACCTGAGCCAAAGCCAGATGCTTAACTGACTGGGCCACGCAGGCGCTCCATAATCCCTTTTCAATATCCTACTCTGTCACCTCCAAGAGACTCACCTAAATTTGGATATAACATTTTCCTCAATCAATTTCACTTATTTCCTTTTTTGTTTTCTGTAAAGAGCATAGCATTCCATAGTCTTCATGATATCCTCTGCAACTTTCTTTCTTTCATTTCACTCTTTCTGCCTTTACTCTGCCATAGCAGAATCTGTCCACCCAAGTCCCATTGTGGACAGCCTTGTTTTCACCCACACATTCTCCATGAAAGCCTTCCATGACTGATCCCCCGCCTTCTCTTAACTCTGGTAGTCCTTTGTACAATAGATAGGTTCTTTGTGACCTACTACATCATCTGGCTCTTATAGCCATTGAACCTCGTGGGTGTAGTTTCTCACAATCCAAGTTCACTTCGTTTATTTTCAGAGCTGTTTTGACTGCTGGCCTCTAAGTGGAAGTCAAGGAGGCTATGAGCACCTTGCGCATTTTCAATACATTCATACCATTAGCTTCTCGGGCTAGTGATCCTGAACCCTAGAAAGAAGTATATAATGTTATGTTTTTACCCACCAGCTTCCAATAAGCAGAATTACCAGAGCTGCTTTCATTGCAGTGATTTGCCTGCTTGAATTTAACTACTTATATGACTATTTTTAAAAACACTCTTGGGCACCTGGGTGGCTCATTCGGTTGAGCATCCGACTTCGGCTCAGGTCATGATCTTGCAGTTTGTGAGTTCAAGGCCCACACTGGGCTTGCTGCTGTCAGCACAGAGCCTGCCTCAGATCCTCTGACCCTCTCTCTCTGCCCCTCCCCCATCTGCGCTCTCTCAAAAAAATTAATTAAAAAAAAAAAAACATTAGAAAAAACAACACTCCTAAGAGTCTGAATATACAAATGGACATTCGTCAGATATCACATATGACATTAGAATTCTGACCCAAAACCTTTGCAAGGAACCAGTGCAGAAAGCCAAACCACAGCCTCCTCTGCAGCAGCTGGCTAAGAACACACAGGAGTTGTTCAGTGACTGCCAACTTCCCTACTCTTGTTGCCACTGCTTTTGACTCAGGAAGAAGCAGAGAAAGCCAAATATTCTCCTAGCCCCTCACATAGGATGCACGGTTTCTAGTTCGCCCACCGCCGCTTCCCTATGCCAATGTCCTCCAACCAGAGCCACCTGAAGCCTCTCCTGCCCCCCTTGACTGTAAAGCGTCCTCGCTTCACTGCCTGCCATGGAGTCTGCCAAACACAAGTCATGGGGACTGACTCCCTTGCTCTAGTAAGCTTTGAATAAACAGCTTCTGTTTGTTCTCCTTCGGGTGGTCTTTATTTATTTCCACCCTCTTAAATAATTTGTTTCGACCTTGATTCAAGCATAATTGAAATCACTTGCAAGGGGTGGCATCTTCATCTGTATGTGCCGCATGTCGAGAAAGTTTGAATCGTGGAAGTTATCAGTGTTTATCTGTTGCTAGTGATGTGTGCTGGCTGTTAGGATGCCGCCTTGCATCTCTTGATCACACTGTGTACAGAGCAGCCATCGTTCTGGACGCAACTGTGTTTGCAGGTCATGAGTATTACATGCGGAAAAATTACTGAGCCTGAATGCAGTACTTTCGAGTAGGAAGGGCAAAAAGGACACAGCTGCCCAGATCACTACCAGGAAGTTTAACGACATCATCTCATTATCAGTCCTTGTCTTTAAAGGTTTCCGGAATTTTCCAGGTGCCAAGGCTGGAAATACACACACTTTTTCCTTCTAAATGTTCAATTCTGAAATCACAGAACCACTCCAGGCCTGGGGAAAGCTGCAATCAATACCCTTTTTAATCTGCACTTTCAGTGAACACAATTTAGCAAGGGTACACAAGTAAAGCATTTTCTGATCCGAAAACAATAGGAACACAGAGCTATAATGCTGTATCTATGTCTCCGCTGATATCCTGAAAGAGCAATTTAATTTTGCAGCCAGCCATGTGTAATTCGAGTGTGACACATTAACAAATGGATGGCTGGTCCATCTTCCTGGCTTCCTGTCAGGATCTGGCTCTCTTGATGCCTTTGGGCATGTCAGTGGGAGCTTCAGCCCATTCAGAGCTGCATCTGAAGGAATTAGGGGACATAAATGTGAACTGATGAGGACAGCGGCTGTGAGGCAGGAAAATTAATAGTCTCATAGAAAACAATATGCAATGTAGTAACAAATCAGGGGAAATTGACATTTTACTTAGTTCCTCAGAACTATTTTAAATATAATATGGAGAATTTAAATTATTGCTGAGTTTATTGAACCTATTTAACATCTGCCAGAATTTAAAAATAAGTAAATCAAATGGAATGCTAAACTGTAATTGGATTTCTATTGTATGTCTTCTGTATAACATTGGGTTGCCCTGGGAATATTAGACCTGATGTAATTAACCTGAGCCTGTCCTAAGTGCCTTCCAGAGAGAAGCTGGAGGGAGAGTGGAGAAAATGTATCAGTAAGGTTGATTAGGATATATGCTGGCATATAAACTCTCCTCAAAGTAAAAATCCACTTTAACCGGGCTTCCAAGCAAGTTATGACTCTTCACACCAGTTTTACAATCCTCTCCCAGCCTCACCCTGACCACTTGAAAAAAGCAATAATTCAGCAGGGATATCTTGGGTTGAAAAAGAGGAGGCAGAGATGAGGGCCCGGACTACGACACAACCTACCCTTGGTTATACTGGCCAAGGGTTGTCGCCAGAGTCACCTATTTTTATTAGAATCACGTGTTTATAGGGGCACCTGGGTAGTTCAGTCAGCTAAGTGTCCAACTCTTGGTTTCTGCTCAGGTCGTGATCTCCCAGTTCATGAGTTCGAGCCCCGAGTGGGCTCCAAACTGTCAGTGCAGAGCCTACTTGCGATCTTCTCCTTCTCTCTCTATGCCCCTCCCCTGCTTGCACTCTCTCTCAAAATAATAAATAAACTTAAAAAAACAAAGAAACAGGGGCGCCTGGGTGGCTCAGTCGGTTAAGCGGCTGACTTCGGCTCAGGTCATGATCTCGCGGTCCGTGAGTTCAAGCCCCGCGTCGGGCTCTGTGCTGACGGCTCAGAGCCTGGAGCCTGTTTCAGATTCTGTGTCTCCCTCGCTCTGACCCTCCCCAGTTCATGCTCTGTCTCTCTCTGTCTCAAAAATAAATAAACGTTAAAAAAAAAACAAACACAAAGGACCACGTGTTTATAATCTACCAGTTATCTTTTATAATGTGTACAGGAAACTGAATGCACTTCTTTTTGTAGGTTGTTGGCCTATCATTTCTAACAAATTTTTTTAAATAGTTTTTAGAGACTTTACTTGTAGGTCTTCAGATATTGCTAAATACATATATTGAAATCAGCTACAACTTTACTTCATTATTTGCAAGGATTGGCTGACTAGAATTAGATGAAACCAAAGTTTTTGCAGAGTTGTGTTTTGGAGAGATTTCTCTCCACTTGAATATGCTGTAAGTGACAATTGGATCACACACTAAATTCTTATTGCTAACACCTTGTTTGAGTCATTGAATTTTTGGTGCATAGGATAGTTTCTGACATATGACAGACCCTCAAAAAAGATTTGGTTAATGAAATTCACTAAAAGCAATACAAGATAACTGAATATATGAACTTTAGCAAAAATCTTTTAAAACCTGCATCTGAAAAGGGTCTAACATATAGTGGTTACTTAAAACAGTAAATGAATACATAGGTAGATAAATTTTTATCAGGTATGTATAATAAATGAACATTTGAGAAAAGGTGAAATAGATACAGGTTTGAAATTTTCTGATGACGTAAAATGACCATATACTTGTCATTACTATTTGAGGGCCTCAGAATGAAGAATCTTCTAAGAACCTCAAATAAATTAGTCCTCTGACAGTTAAACTGAGCTGTCAGTTTTAGTTGGAAAAGTTGGCTTTACCTAAAAGCAGCATCCTCAAACAACTTGTAAATTAGTAAGTATAGCTTTTCTCTCTTTTTTTTGTTTATTTATATTTTTAATGTTTTATTATTTATCTTTGAGAGAGAGGGAGGGACAGCGCATGAGCAGAGGAGGGGCAGAGAGAGAAAGGAAGACACAGAGTCCGAAGCAGGCTCCAGGCTCTGAGCTGTCAGCACAGAGCCTGATGAGGCGCTTGAACTCACAAGCTGTGAGATCATGACCTGAGCCGAAGTCGGACACTCAATCGACTGAACCACCCAGACGCCCCTGTTTATTTATTTATTTTGAGAGAAAGCCTAGAAAATTATATTAACATCTGCAGAGGAAGTAAAATGAAACATCAACAAAAGATCACATAGCCTGGTGGTAAAGGGGAAAAAGATACAAAAATAGATGTGCTCACAGAACTGTCCTTTGGAAATACAGTAGTCCAAACAAGGTAAGAGTTAGACAAAACTGGTCTTTAGTATTCTCTGGCCCCGTAGTCAAAATCTATCCAAATGAAAGGAATTTCCTTCAATTATCTAATTGCAGTGTTGTCTGCTTTCCCTTGGGGGGGGGGGTGGGGCGCGGGATCTGGTATTTACAAACCATTTTCAAAATTACAAATTGGCTTCAGTTTTAACTACACTGATCTTGAGTACTTGAAGATGATAGCTTTATTTCTCACTGTAAAAGAACAAGTAAAGTGGCATTCTGGAATCTTGATTTTATGTGTGTTTGATTACTCAAAGTCTGAACACTCCTGGACCTCACTATGCTTTACTTCAATATTCAACACAATCTCCATGTGTAGCATAGCCAAACCTTAGAACTTCCTCTTTCATTTTCAGAGATCTACTGGGCTCGTGAACCACCTCCATTATCTACTGCTGTTTCACTGCCATAACCTGAGGGAGTTGCTTTGTGTTCCCCTTGGACAGGGAATGTTTCCTTCATTCTCTGTAAAAGATTTGAGATAATGTTATAAAATATAAATCAAAAAAAATTTTTTTTAAATCTCAAAAAATTAAAAATTGAGAAGAGGATCATAGAGTACCACACAACTAATTTTACAATAGAATATAACTGACTTGTTTTTTTCTTACAATGCTCCTCAATTTTAATGTTCATGTTGGGGCGCCTGGGTGGCTCAGTCGGTTGGGCGTCCGACTTCAGCTCAGGTCACCATCTCGCGGTCCGTGAGTTCGAGCCCCGCGTCGGGCTCTGGGCTGATGGCTCGGAGCCTGGAGCCTGCTTCCGATTCTGTGTCTCCCTCTCTCTCTGCCCCTCCCCCGTTCATGCTCTGTCTCTCTCTGTCTCAAAAATAAATAAAACGTTAAAAAAAAATTAATGTTCATGTAAATCACTTATGGATCTTCTAATATGCAGGTTTAGAATGGTTAGGGCTTAGGGCCCGAGATTCTGCAATTATAAGAAGATATTATTACATCATGAACTTCTATTCTGAGTAGCAAGGGTCCAAGATAACTTATCTCTCTTTCACTCCTCTTTATCTCTTATCTCTGTCTCTGTCTTCTTTCCTTCTTATACTAAAACGCTGGGCTCAGAAAGAATCAGTTCTTTCCTGCTTCTCTAAGCACTGACTTCTCAGCTTTCTGTCCTCAGTACATTGTTTTCTCCTGATAATTTGCTGCATATGGAGATATAGCCTTAGCCATGCAACAGTCCAGTGATATTAAAATGAAATGTAATAAGCTTAGTATTCAGACACAATAGCAGTGGCAGTGTTTTCATTTACAGGCACTTGAAAAGCCTGGATATTTGGGACTTCTAGCCATGTGCTGCTCTCTGAACTCATGTTTTTCCTTTTCCACTCCTCAGTTTTAGTAAATTCCTATTTACGTTTTTTAACTTATGTATGATTCGATGAGGTTCAACTCCAGCTATCATTTACTGTATATCAAATATGCAGTGGTTTTTTTTGTCTGCAGTGTATAACTGTGAAGCAACAATGTGGTTCACAGTTACCTAAATAAATGAGCAAAGAAGATTTCCAAAGTAAATATTTTATTTCATGCTTTTGTGTTTCTGAGAAATTTTAAGTTGTTTCAGATTATTTATAGAAAATCTGGAAAAAAGACTCTTTCTGCGGTTAGAATGTCAAAACCCTGATTCATATAAGCTACATAAAGAAGCCAATACTGGTTTTGGGGTGGGTCAAAAAGCCAAGAACACCCTTCCTCCTTCGTCACTTCCTAACCTCAAACATCAGGTCAAAGATCGACCTCCAGGAAATGAAGAGAGACAGACAGAGACAGGATAATTCAAGACAGGCTCTTCAGTAAGTGAAAAAATGAAAGTCTGAATCTAGTCAATGTTCGATTGTATTAATTGCTTTCTTTCCCTGTCAAGAGGTTCCAGCGCTTGCAAAATGAAACGATGAGGCCTACCCTTTAGCCTGAGTGGATTCACTTTGATAAAAATCTGGATTCATGGGTATTGAAGATTATTCTTATCTAATTGAATGATCTCCCTTTTGTAATCCAAAGCTTTAGAAGAGGTTTTAAAAAGGAGAGCTCAGAGAGAACTGCCAGAATATTCCTCTGGAAAAATACCAGCAGAACTGCCCCCTACTGGGATCCCCTGGAACAAGCTTCCAATGGAAGTAACACCAGGTCTAAGAGCCAGCCTATTCCAGGAGCTCTTCCTCATGAGTATGCATTTTAGTTCTTGTCTAATTGTCCCTGACTTGTAAGGGGGGGGGGGGGAGCAGGAAAGCCACACTGACTCATTTTACTAGTGAAAACCCTGTCTGGGACTCCGAGCCAGGACCTCAGGCAGAGGTTGCCAAAGGTTACCTGGAAGAAGACTCAAAATGCTCTACACACTTGGCCAGGTCTACTATGTCATCATTTTGAAGCAATGACTTTGAACTTTTGTCAGAAAACTACAAACCTATGACTAAATATTTTGGAGAATGGGGCTGAAAAAATAAAAGCTTTTTTTTCTTCTTTTTCTTCTTCTTTTAATGGGTAAAATGCATCTGCACATGATTTCAGTAATTGTTGCTTGTTTCCTGGGAGTGTTGTGAAAGAATAGGTGCAGGATATGGGGCTCTTACATGTCCTATAAAGTAAGCAAGGTCAAATCCACTGGCCTATAGAAAGGATCAACTTTTTCCAATTGCATTTTTATGGGAAAATTTAAAAGGCACCCTTTCTCATCAGTTAATATATTTTCACGAACTTATGAAGTGCTGGGCATTTTAATACATTCTTGAAAAAGAACAAAACGGTATATTCATTTTGATCAGAATCAATGAAAGGGAGAAGCAAATAAGTAGAAAAGCAGATTTTATTTTTAGAAGATTTCTTTGGGGGAATAGCAAGGATTTAGGGAAAAATAAAAAAAAATGAAATTTCTGTGTTCTTTTTCTTGAGCTTTTAAAATTAATCTACTATTTTCAATAGATGGTCATTCCATGTTGAGTATCTCAGGAAAAGCTGGGGATAGCTGGACTGAATAAATTAACCTTTTGATGGTTCTCAGGATATATGTACTGTTTTTTAAGTGAGAGATAAGATTTAGAGATTCTCAGGAATGATGATGGTGATAATGGTGATAATAATATTTAAGTTATTCTTATCAAGTGCTTAATATCAGTAAGACACGAAATATTTGGGGGGGGGACTATGTAACTGAGTTGTTAATAAGAACAACAAAAAAACTCTGATTATTCTCATTTTATAAATAAGGAAACTGAGACCAGAGAGATTAAAAAGTTATGTTGAAAAGCCTACTGTCATTCACTCCAAAATTAGTAGTTGATAAAATTATATAATTATTTCACTATTTTCTCCCCCCCCCCCACCAATATCACCAGCCACCTGGGGTGTTCTCTCTTTTTTCACTAAATGAATCTCTATCTTCTCTTTTTCCAATTCCACTTGAATAGCTATACAAATGACACCATAGATCTGTTATCATCCGTGACGGGAATTCTATTCACTAAAAGTGTAATAAGCTTTTATAATATTGCAATGTATAAATTGATATATTGAGGTAGGCTAGGTAAATTTAAAAAAAATAGCAAGTAAATGACAAACTCTAATTCCTCAACTTTATTAATGTTTTCAGAATTTCTATATTTGATAGCCTCTAGTAACACATATAGTCTATAAAACACAGGCTACTTGTGCATGTTTCTATTGTAAGACACATAGGGCCCAGATTGCAGATGATCACTAGGTATTTCATGACACTAGGTAATTAATTCTTAGGATTTTCAAGAGAGAAATTCAGCATCAGGCACTTCGATAACCTTTAACGTACCTTTCAACTCTGTGTTACTCCAATTAGAAAGTCCACTGATTAGAAACCATCTTATTCCCATTGTTTTCTTTTCTTTTTCATTTTTATTTACTAAGAACTTGGTCTCCACAGTTAAATCTTATAAAGCATATGCCATGTATTGTTTTAAAGTTCAAGAAAATCTTTAATATGTCACATCAAAAAATCAAGAGTGATTGTTTTTTGTTTCTCTTTTCTTCTAGGATTCAGTTCACAGCTACTTATTTATCATTTAAATGCATTCAACTGAAAACGAACATTTTCCCGCGGAATATAGGAACCATCAAAGATAAAGATGGGCTGCTGTTTTTAGTGCGTGCTAACACTGGGTCTAGATTTATCTACCTTGAAAGACATGCTATTTGTCAAAAGCTTGTTTAGCATGGAAAATCCTCTATGGCCAGTATTAGTCAAGTTCAGTCATTTTTGTTCCTTGTACTGGATGTCAGGAAGAGGAAAGGAGAGAATCTTTCGTAATCCAAGCACACGACCCTTTTATCTGAATGACAGTTTTAATAATGTCTCATAAAAATATAATTTTTATACACATTTATACATTAATTTGAATTACATATATTTTTGGTGACTAAGCTATCATGACTGCGTAGGTACATGTGTGTTTGTGCATGGTTTGGTGGGGAAAGAATCTTCAAATCTCTCTCACGTTATTTAAATTGCTTGTAAAATTCCAATCTCTTTATTAAGTGTTTCCAATTGATAAACCATTTCCCACTGCCCTGCCAAGTCAGGGTTACATTTTCCTGGCCTTTTCCCCGAAATCCACTGAATCTGTGTTCTTACTTTGCTTCCCACACACACAAAGTTCAGTTACCATTTATTTATTTTTTCTGACTTACTTGTCTACTTGCTTATTCATTTATAGCATGACAATAATTTATTGTCTTTTGGATCCTCAGCTTTGCAGAAGTCTTCACTTAGCACAATTATATGGTCGCCTCTCACAATTCTCTCTCAATCTGGTCTAAATTTTACTATCTAAGATAGCTTTGTTTCATAGTTTGTGGGTTAGTCAGTGAACAATTTTCCAGTAATTCTGGACACGAAAGCTGTCTGTCCTTGTTTTACTCTTTTATTGTTTCCTGGTGTCAGAAAAGAAGAAGAAAAATGGTTTTCTAATTGTAAG
Organism: Panthera tigris; assembly: GCF_018350195.1. Taxonomy (NCBI): domain Eukaryota; kingdom Metazoa; phylum Chordata; class Mammalia; order Carnivora; family Felidae; genus Panthera; species Panthera tigris. Next base: position 82,233,123 of record NC_056664.1, on the reverse strand, counting down.
AATCAAGTGCCTTTGTTCTTCCTCTGAGCTTGAGGTCTTCTATACCTGCATGTAACACAGTATACTTATATATCTTTATTTTCACTCACCTACATGTACATGTTACATTTTTTTTCTGGTTTGGAGCTTCTTGAACAATAGACAAAGTGTCCACATATATCTATACCAACATTAAACATATGCTAAAAACTCCCACTTTGATCTTATGGTGTGTATTGTCCCGTTAGAAAGAAGAATGTTAGTCAAAAGATAAGACTTTCAGGGTTTTGATACCTCAAATAGGAGATGAATATAAGGAAGCTGAAAAAAGAAGCTAATTTGTTTGACACAAGGGACTGAAACTTGAAGGACCTTACATGTATAGTCTGTAGCAACAAAGAAAAGAGCAACTGTTATCATTCATGAAAACATGTTCTAGTGAAGCGAATGAAGTCAATGTTCTAGAATTCTTTAGTGAGAAATGCCCAGATAATTATAACTCAGGGATATCTTTGTGGATACTTGTTATTTCTGTGTACCCTGGTCATTTAATGCGATGAGTATGGTTTAAGTGGGTCCATTCAGAGTTTAGAGAACTTTGTGGACAAGTAAGTTGATTTTTTTTTAAGTTACCAAAAAAAAAAGTGAAATAATTATTAATAAAGACCCTTCTGAATTTTGCCAAAACCTTCCGATAATTTTCTTGGCTGCTTTGGGCACTGTTAGTGAGCGAGCATGTTTCATATGGGAAACTGATACCACTGCTGCCAGTAAATGATGATGAAGGCATCTAAAGAGCCATTTAGAAGTCCTATCTCCTCATAACGCTTTAAAATTGAAGGCTAAGGCCTTCACCACTGTATATTTTTTCATAAAGTTTTTTTTTTTCTTTAGCACTGAAGAGTCTAAGGGAAGTGAAGCTGAAAAAACAATTTCCAGCCTCCATAGAAGTACAGATCTACAAATCCCTAGGGATCTTGATCAGTCTTAGGGTATGCCAATGTACTTAAACATCTTTATCTGTTTTACTTCAAGGAAAGCAAAGAAGCCCCTGAATATTTCTGTGTTGACAAGTCGTCTGTCACGGGCATGGTCCTGGACAAAAAAGGAAGGATATCAACTCTGTCTCCATAAGACTATTTCTGCTGGTTAGTTTTCAAAATATCTGTGGACTGGAACCTTGCAAACAAGATTTGAAAGAGAGCCAAAGTAAGGAAAGCTGACAGATGAGATGTGTTTGACGTGGGCATGGAGGTAAGATAAGCCCAGAGACTCAGCTCCTAGGCTCTGTATCCTCTAACAAACTTTAGGTTAGCTCTGGGACAATCTTGACGAAGTTTTAAAATTCCATCAGAGTCCTAGAAGTCCATCAGCTATTTTAAGCTTACTGCCTCTTCAGCTGAAGCACAGCTTTCTCCTCTTTTTTAGAAAAAAAAAATTTTAATGTTTATTTATTCTTGAGAGAGAGAGAGACAGACAGAGACAGAGTGAATGTCAGAGACAGAGGGAGACACAGCATCTGAAGCAGGCTCCAGTCTCTGAGATGTTAGCAGGGAGCCTGATGCAGGGCTCAAACTCACAAACTGTGAGATCATGACCTGAGCTGAAGTCGGACGCTTAACCGACTGAGCCACCCAGGTGCCCCTGAAGCACAGCTTTCTATTCCTTATATTAGGGTAGTATAATGTGTTGAATGGCACGCTCTGCCCACTCCCCAAAAATGTCCGCATCTTAACCCTTGGAACTCGTGCATGTGACCTTATTTGGAAGAAGGGTCTTTGCAGAAGTAATTAAGGATCTCAAGGGTGAGATCATTCTTAAATCCCCAAGTGAACCTTAAATCCAATAATAAGTGTTCTTATCAGAGACACAAAGAGGAAACACATACAAGGAGAAGAGAAGGCCATGTGAAGACGGAGGCAGAGACTGGAGAAAAGCAGCCACTAGCCAAGGAACACCTGGATTCACTGGAAGCTGGAAGAAGCAAGAAAGGATTCCCCCTGGAGCCTTTATGAGAGGAGCATAGCCCTATTGACACCTTAATATCAGACTTCTGGGCTCCAGAACTGTGACAGCAGAAATTTCTGTTGTTAGACCCCCGGTTTAGTAGAGCAGCCACATGAAACTAACACAGGTGATTAATTTTTTCTTCTGTAAGTCAATTTACCAAAAGTTACCAGAATAGCATCTTTACTCACTGCAACTTGACTACTGAATGCAAAAACAGAACAAAATCAGTCTTCTATGATCATTGTTAGAGTATTCAACATATTGTAGAGCATCAAGGCTGGAAAGATTTATATATTCACTATTCATTCAGTAATTTTGGGGAATGTACTAAAGCATTCTTAAAGGGACATAGTAGCAAACAAACAAACATATAAGGTTTCTGCGCTTGTGAAATTTACATTATAGTGATAACACTAAATAGAAGCTTTTCATAATAGCACATTTGAATTTTTAAAACTGATTTAAAAAATCTTGGGGCGCCTGGGTGGCTCAGTCGGTTGGGCGGCCGACTTCGGCTCAGGTCATGATCTCACGGTCCGTGAGTTCGAGCCCCGCGTCGGGCTCTGTGCTGACGGCTCAGAGCCTGGAGCCTGTTTCAGATTCTGTGTCTCCCTCTCTCTGGCCCTCCCCCGTTCATGCTCTGTCTCTCTCTGTCTCAAAAATAAATAAACGTTAAAAAAAATTAAAAAAAATAAAATAAAAAAATAAAAAATCTTGTAACAGGTGTCATTAATATGTAGCGAAGGAAATCTTTTGTAAGTGAATGTAATGATACCACGTGACCCTTCTTTTAGTCATAAAGGACTTTTGAAGGTCAAATTAAACTAATGTGCACCTCTGTTTCTCAAAATGCTCCATGTGTGAGAAGCTGCTTTATTTATCCCATTATTTTCTAATAAATTACTGTATCTTCAGAAAACCAAATGGGGGGAAGAAAAAGAATAAAAAGAAGCAGCTGACAATTAAAGGCTAGAAGAGATGAAAATAAATATTTAATGGTGTGACTAAGTATAAGGGTATGGGGTTATTAGAAAAATGTTGGATTGAGAGTTTTTCAGGGGGTATTTCAAGCTTTCATTTCCTTTTTGTTCATGCCAAGCAACCTCAGGCAATTGAGACTCGAGAGATTTCGTGGTATGAACTGTTAGGCCGTAACTTAGTGAACTAAAACACAGCATATGGCAATTAGTGGCGTGTGATTTCCTTTAAGCTATTCATTTGGCCAGTGTAACAGGAGCACCTGAATTCCTTCAGCTTATCATAATGTGGTGCAATGGAGGGGGTCCAATGCAAAGAAAGGTATTTCATGAAAGAACTGTTCCAGAATGTACAGGTACTTAGATGATGAAGAATGAGGAGCAAGAGCTAGGTGCTCAGAACCTTTACCACAAAATGCAAATTAGACAGAGAAGAGCAAGAGGCAGGAAAGATATATGGTCCAAAGAAATAAAAGTCCTCAGGTATTAGAAACCCTTCTAAGGTTCTTTTGACCCCCTACCCTTTACCATTTCAAATTTTCACTTTATGATGTATATAAAAGGTGTTTCCTGGTTTGTGTTCTTTTGGAGGAGTTGAGTAGCTGTGAATTTGTTCTCCTATATCTGAACTCCAGAGGATTCCTCCTTCTGTGTTTTTAATTGGATCATGTGAAAGATGTTGTACATCACAAACCAGAAAGACATCTTCAAGGCATTGGGACATGTTCCCCCGTGGAATCATTGCCTGAGAAGAGATCATTTCCTGCCGTCTTCTGCTGAAAAGTTATCTTCTCTTCATAAAATATATCCTACTATCACATTTCCTCTAGTGATTTTGCAAAGGTTGTGATGTATATACCTCTTGTTCAGTTATCAACATAATCCTGATGATTGGATTTCTACTTCAATGTTACTGATTGATCAGAATAAAAGATAAATTTTCAGCAAATCACATTTGTGTTTTGTAAACATTCTTGCTTCTATAACCAAAACTATAATACTTACAAAGAAATGGAAGACTAGGAAGACTAAACTCCAAATGTTTTTATGCTTTCTTATTATTTATTAACTCATGGAAATGATGGGAAGAAGAAGTTGTTGCTATTTACTAAACCCATATATGCTAGATACTGTGTTAAGTAATTCACATGCTTATTTCTTTTTACACAGTGTCCTTGCTAGGTATATATTATTATATTTTGTAGGGAAAATCTATCTTCCATCACCAAAAGCTGAGAGTTGTAGTGATGGACTATGCGTTCAGCATTTCCAGATATAGTGATTCAAAGGAACTATAAAATCTGGATTTCTTTATGTAAAATGTTCTGATTCTACAGTGTTTTCATGAAGTTCATCTTTTTTTAATCACGTGTACAAAACAATGATAACAAAAATCTCTGTAGGTCTCCTTCACTAAGCACCCAAGATTTGAAATCACAATTATCCTCCAGAAAGAACATTCTATTACTAAAACTTCTGTCACATACTCTCCACATCAAAATGAGACAGTCTATATAGCAGAGAATCCTAGGACCGTCCATTCTAATGGATTCATCTTATGAATAAAGAAACTGAATCCTAGGAAGGGAAAATGATGATGCCAAGATCACACAATAAAGAACAGAGATTGAATTAGGACATACTTCTCTTCTGAACCTAATTGCGTAATTCTTTCAGTCTACCAAGCTGTCTCAAAATGAAACCAGGTATGGAAGATACAACATGTCACTAACAGATCATTTGTTTACTATTTTCCCTCAGTTCTAGCTAGCCATCACTGCATAATACCACTTTTTCAAACTGAAATCTATGCACCTATAAAATCCATTCATTTTGCTACTGTTTTATTTAATAATGGGAAATGTGATACCAACACAATATATAGAAAGTGATGACAACAATAGCTTGATAAAATACTATATACATATATATTGCTTGTAACTTGCTGCTGGCCTTATTTCATAACTTTACTCAAAGAAATAAAATTACTTACATACCTCAAATGAAATAAATGCAGAAAATCATTTATATTTTGTAGCACTCACAAAAATTTTGCCTATGGCTCCTATTTTATTCTATTCTTGGTTTAGGAAGCTGACTTGCATACTAATGGCACTATGAATGCAATCCTCTGGTGCCTTTCGGTTCTCATCATTCATTATTGATGCAATATTTTTGCTATGTTTTTCTTTCATTCTTAAAGTTTATGGTCCACAAAGAGCTGTGCTTTAAAGCCCCATCGATATAATTGTATTATTACATTTATCTACTCTGAATGCCTTGGATAGTCATTAGTCTTTCAGGGGTTTAGAGTTTTATGATTTCTGCTTAGATTCTTCCTCATTACTTACTGTATATTTATAATGTTTTTCTCTGAATTCAGTTATAAATCAAAATATTCTAGGGTGGACATGAGCATGATTTACAATCTCTAGAGAAGATAAATCCCATTTTCTACTGTATTTTAGTGAAACTGTGTATTGAATTTTTGAATGAAATACATTCATTTTTTAAAAACAGAAAATAATAAGTGAATTGAAAAAGGAAAAATCTTAAATGGGCTTGTATAATTAAATGGTGATATATAATATGCAATGTGTATATGTGTATATATATGTATATGTGTATATATGTCTATATACTTAAGTTTATTCTTTATTTCTTTGGGACATTGAAAGTCACCTCCCTTCAGTCTTTAACTTTTCAGATTCTAGATGATCCAAAAGTGAATCATATTTAAATCCAGCTAATCAGAACCCTTTATAAAGGCAAGATATTGAAAACAAATAGATTTCTATTATTTGCTCACTAAAGCAATGTGTTGAGAAAATAACATACATGACCTCAGGCAACAAAATCAGTGGAAAAACAAGCCTACAATGTCTGAAGTCCTTTTTGTACTAAGAAGAAATATGGACTAGACTTAATTAAATGCTTCTTATGTGATAAGCCCAATGCTAAGCAGCTTGCCTCTTTCATAGAACTCTCACAACATGAATGTCATAAAAACTTAGGGAACAAAGAGGAGTCTACTTGCCAAGGCATAGTGGAGGCATTGGGATTGGAGAGGTGAGATGGGACAGCAGAGGAAGGCCAGGTGAGGAATTTGGACCTCGTGCTTGGTAGAGTAGAGTAGACTCTACTCAGCTTCAGGTGCAGAGAAATGAACATGGTGCATTAGACAGTGTGTCCATCCTTTTGAGAGCCATTGGAATGTCTGGAGACTGAAAGCCATAAAATTACTTTTATAGCAAAAAGGATCTCCTGGGAGGTTAATGCAGAATGGTGGGAAGAGACAGCAGAATAAAGAAAAAAATCAAGTTAAATCATGACTTTGTTTATTTAACTTGACTCCTCTTAGCAAAGAAGGATAAGAAAATGTTTCAAATTTGTTTTAAGTATAATCATTTTTAAAATATTGAAATAGATAATTTTCTAATAGCATATGTATGGAAGGTAGTTGATTTGGGGCAGGGAGAGATAGGGAAAACAAAAAAGTGAACTAAGTTGTGGCAATGTGGAGTTTATTTTGGTGGTAAAAGACTCAAATGGGTCTCCAAGTGTGTGTGTGTGTGTGTGTGTGTGTGTGTGTGTGTGCTCATGTGTGTATAATGGTAATGGTAGAAGCCATAACGATATATCCACAATAAAGAATTTATAAAGAGCAGGGGAAGAGCAACCACAGAAGTTTAGAGAATACTCCCATGAGTTTGGGATGGGGGAAAAAAAGAAAGAAAAGCCACCAATTGAATCAAATTCACAGCTCAAGAAGATGGAGCAGAAGAAGTAACTTTTTTACTTATTGCCCTTTCCTGTTTTCTTCATAGTTGAAACACATGTTGATTCATATAACATTTGCCTAAAGTGTTCTCTTTGAGTAAATTTTTATGTATTAAGCATTTGTAAACATTTTAGAAAGTAAGCAATTTTACTAGGTGCTATTGATTTTAATAGAATGGGAATAAGATCTGCCCGACGCACAGACGGGCAGATAGGCAACCTCATGTTTTGTGAGCACAGCCCTTAACTTTCTTTGGATTTACAGACTTATTCACAAAGCATTTCTGCCAAATTCTGCTCCAGTTACAAATAGAAAGCACCTTCTTATCTCCCATGGAGACTTTCTGTAAGTGTTGAATGTCAGAATTTGGCCTGAATTGCACGTCCCATAAATAAGAAGATAATCTAACTAAAATGTTGGCTCAAAAAATCTTCTCACACAGACTTAAAGAATTTATTTCTTCTGCCCAGATTTATGAGATGTCATGCACTGTCCTTTCCCAAATTTTTTTGGATAAAGCCAGGCGCATTTCTCTGATGACATGTCCCTTGGATAAAGGCTTAATCTTTCTGATTTCTAGAATAGTTCTTTAAAAAGTGGTTCTACAGAACATGAACATTTAAAGTTATTTTTACAATTTTATTTTTCTTCCTAGTTAAGTAATCTGTTTTTTTTTCTTCCTGCCTGACTGCTTGAGATTTTTTATTTCCTGAATCTTTAAAGCTATTAATATATTTATATGTTATTATATATATGTCTTATACATACACACACACACACACACACACACACACACACATATATATATTCTTATTTCATTAACACATTTTTATTTCATTGAGTTCATGATTTCATTCATTTTTTTCCCATCCCTCTCTCAGATACTGTTTAAAAGCTACTAATGCCAGGGTGCCTGGGTGGCTCAGTCGGTTAAGCGGCCGACTTCTGCTCAGGTCATGATCTCCCAGTTCGTGGGTTTGAGTCTGCATCAGGCCCTGTGCGGACAGCTCAGAGCCTGGAGACTGCATTGGAATCTGTGTCTCCCTTTCTCTCTGTGTCCCTCCCCCACTTACACTGTGTCTATCTCTCTCAAAAATAAATTAACGTTAAAAAAGATTAAAATCTTTTAATGCCTACTCCCTCCCCACCCCACCCCACATTGTGTTTCTGATCTCCTAAGATTCTCCCAATGTTCCAAACACAAGCTCCTTACAAACACAGAGTCTGCGCATAGGTTTTTCCTTTATTGAAAAGTATATTCTGATTACTCTGATTTTCCTCATCCCTATCCCCTTTGCCTGATATTAAATCCTGTCTCTTCAGTCAAGATTAGTTTCTGTGACTTGTGTTTTTCACAAAAATCACAATTTTTTAATATTAAATCACCTACGTGATCATTTGTTTCATTCTGTGAATCCAAAAAAATCTTTAAACTCCATGAGGGTAGGCTTCTATTCAATCATGAAAGGGTGCTATTACATCTAATGGTTAATGACACCAAAATATTTGCTGAATGAATAAATTTAAATCTTCTAAGATTCTTATTTTACTTAAGGGTATTAATAAATTCAGAGCATTCAGCAGATAATGGAAGCTTTTTTGAGTTTCAAGATGATTTTCCCCACCTTAACTTCTTTGAATTGTTACTTATAATGTTCCCTTAGAGCTTTGAAAGAGGTCCAAAGTAACAAGAAGGAACATTCTGACATCATAAAAATAATGCAGAACTTTATTCTTCCTTTATCACACATTCTCTTTGTTTTTCCACATTACAAAAGCATAAAGCTACTTGATTCATACTTTATGCTTCCTCAAGGTACTAAGAATTTTAACACGTCCCATTTTAAGATTATTATGTAACTACTGATTTCTTTTTCCCACATTATTGAACATTTGTTTATTTCCCTCTCTATTGAGAAACCAGCTATTGGCAAGTTATCTCCTCACCCAGTAAAGGAGCTGGACTCACACAAAAAGTAAGGCATCTTATATCTCTTACCTGTAATAAAATTGTTATAAGACTTGTTTTTGAAATAAAACACACAAATGGGAAAATAAAAGAGACGGGTGTTGTTTTGTGTTCTGTCTTTACATCAAAACAGAGATAAAATTTAAAAGGCTAATCTGTTTCAAATGCTTGATTTGCTGGTAGTTGAAAACAAAGTCCTATTTGCTGAAATTAAACCCTAAGAATGTCTTATGTTGCTTTAATAATACATATTCAGAGTACAATTATCATGTAACTGAGATTTTCAAACACTGTTTTTGCATTGTTGGTCATCTTTTTGTGCTGTTTTTGTTTTGTGCTGTTTTTGTTGTTTCTTCTGAAGCCATTTATTTGCAAATGACGGACAGTACTTAGAGAGGTGCTTCTTTTCTCTAGTCAGCTTTATTAAATTATGATACTTACAGGGTATTGGTTTTCTATGAAATACATAGTTTTTGGCTTATTTTTAATTTGCCATCAGTCTTAACTTCCCATCCCCCTACTGGGGGATTAGATTAACCGTTGTCTGCACTGGTGCCTGGTTCTTGCAAACTCATTCTGGTACGGAATTACCGCAGAGATGTACATGGCCTTGGGCAAATCATTTAGCTTCTCTGTACTCTGCTTTCTTCATTTATAAAATGGGGATTAAATAGCCTTTCTCTACCTACCTATCAGGAGTACTTTAGATACAATTAGATAATAGACTTGAAGATACATGGGAAATGTGTAATAAAGCATGCTAATCTAGTCTAAGGAACCCAAGTAGGAAAACATGTATATAGAAGCTTATAAAAGGAGATTTGTGTGTGTGTGGCTAATTACATCCATAAATCAATTTGCTATCAAAAGAAAAAAAATGTTGATTTGAGAGTATAAGGAAAATTTTTCTATTTCTTTTACAAAAACGCTTAGTAAAAGTCAAAAAAAATTTTTTAAGTTATATTCTGGTTTAAAGTGAGATTTTCAAAACTTAAATCTCCAGAGTAAAAAATAATCTATGTCAAAAGCCAGACTGGAAACTTTAGGGGATCATCTGTAACTAATAGAGGAACAGACTTGTTTGTTTGTTTGTTTGTTTGTTTGTTTTTTAAATAGAGGGACAGACTTTTGGTAGAGAAGGCCATTAAGTGGCCATTCTCTGCAGATAAGGAAAGAAAGAAGACGAAATGACAAGATCTCATGAAAAGTTTCTAAAACAGAAAACTCAGGACAAACCTTAAAAGATAAATTACTGGGAAGCATTGATTGGTAGAAAACAAGCATCAGATTTTTAAACAACAACAATGTCATACTTCCATCTGGTTTTCATTTAGATTTTTTTCTTTTTCTAAGTGGTGAGACAGAAGTTAAAAAAAAAAGCAGAGAAATTCAAAGGACAAATGTGATCTTTGCCAAAGAGATTGTAAACACTTAATTGTTTCTTTTTCTAGATCAAGACCAAAGGTTGAATTGAAGCCTATGGCAAGGACTTTTAAGACCAAGTTCATTCGATACACCAAAGCATACTGGATTCATGATAGGGGCTCACTTAATGAAAATGAGGGCAACTTAAATCCACCATAGCCTGGAAGAAAATCAGGGTTATGTTAAAGAATAAATGACAGAAATTAAAGATAATGAAATGGAAACACAATTATATGTAGTTATTTGTATATGGTATAAAACCAAATTCTGTAGAATTGAAGTATGCTGTTCTATATTATTTATTTCCAATTGTTTTCTTAAGGTGTTCAATAAGCATGGAGATATGAAAATCATGCTTTGATATTTGATTAACTATACCTAGATCAATTATTTGAGTTTTTGTTTAAGGGCACCTAGTTGGGACAAATCTGTCTGTCAGCTTCCCCAACTCAAATGAATAATAATTCTAGGACACCTGGGTGGCTCAGTCGGTTAAGCATCCAACTTTGGCTCAGGTCATGATCTCATGGTTTGTGGGTTCAAGCCCCACATAGGGCTCTGTGCTGACAGCACAGAGCCTACAGCCTGCTTCGGATTCTGTGTCTCCCTCTGTCTCTGCCCTTCCCTGCTTATGCTCTGTCTCTCACAAATAAATAAACATTGAAAAAATTTTAAACAAAATGCAATAATCATTCTAGTCACGTAAATAGGAAGGTGGACAGAATGGACAACTTTATCAAGACAATGGTAATCACCTAGTTTTTAAAGAGTGGATATATACTTTTGTAATTCTAATAATAGAATTCTGAAGTCTTCTCTGAAGATTGTCTTAGTATATTGTGTTTTTATCTACCTTTTCTTTTATAATCTTCTTGCCCGTTTCATTAGGCCGATCAACAATATCTGAAATTGATTTAAAATAGTTTCTTAGAACCTGTTTAACTGTTCTGAAAAATGTTTCCACTTTTGTTTTGTTGTTTTTATGCATAAAATTTTCTTTGCTGTAAATAGCCATGACGAACAAAAAGTAAAGTAACTATGACATAAAGCAAGAATCTTGTAGGATTTATATATCTGCCTTACACACTTGAAAGCTAATTTCTAGAGAGCAGAGGTCATAATCTTCATCTTTCTTCCATAAAAATAAACAATGTTCACTGAAGTCTTTATTTGCAAAATAAATGAAACAAAACCTCACAGCCCTTAGATATCATGGATTGAATAAAATATGCCACAAAAACACAGTAAGAGGGACATTAGAGGCTCGTTTCTAATCATGTGGCATTGGAACAGACCATATTCCATATGCCAATTATTGTCTGATTACTAAAAGAGCTAAATTTTAAAATTTAATACATACACACAGATGTATACCGTGAATTCCTACGGAGTCTACAAGTGAAGTAAAACATATGGATGAATACCTTTAACAACCACTCATTTAAAATATTTATCTGTGATCACATTTATACATTTTTATTGAGATATTTTCTGTTGAGAGTTTTGATTCTGAATCATTTGTGGTTGCAAGGAATTTTCAGGTTATGTTGCCAGGTTAGATTTAGAAAACAGAAAGGAAGAGAAGAAATCATGATATTCGGCAAAGAGTGCACACAAGGAACAAAAATACTGATATCAATGGGAACCATTTATCTTTCTCTGTGTCTAAAATTATAGAAAGCAGGAAAGTGTCAGGATGAATACTTTTAGCCAAAGATGACTGATATTCCTCATATGACACGCTGTCAAAAATGCGTCAGACACAACTTCTCTTTCCTTCGTTTTACTGTATTTTTCCTCCTAATCTGTTATTTCTCCTTGCTGAAATACATTTAATTTCTAGTAAGAGTCACTCTACACATTCTGTCCTCTTTTTTTCTCACCCCCTCCAGAAATCTCTCCTTGAACTTCCTGCTGACAACATCATTGATAATCACGAAGGATAAAAGTTTACCAATTTCAGTCTAACTTTTGAGTGCTTTATGAACATGGATTTGTAACTGAGCCAGCTTATGACAAAAAAAAAAAATCGGTAGCAGGTTTGTGAAGCAAATTAACTGGGGGCCAAATTTAGCCTTCTAAACTCATTTCATTTGCACCTCAGCTTGGACTTAAGCCATTAGCACAGCAGGAAAAAGCAATGGTTATGCACCAGGCCACCAGCACTTCCATGCATAAGATTTTGCAGAATGACAGAAATAATGAATGTAATTAAAACAGCATGTAGCCAAGAAAAAATAATTAGTATACAAGTTGGATGGCTCTGGGAGGCCCATGACATGACAAAAACATTTTTAAGGATTTTAATGATATCCTAAACTAGTTAAGTTTCCAAATAAGAGCTCATGTATCATAATAGTTGATGAAAGAATCTTCCTAATAATTATCTTCAAGCTGTAGACTTAAGGTGTTCTAGGTTTAATAACTTCAGTTTTAATCTCAGATTTTTCCCACTTACTCTTTAAATGACACCTATGAATTATTTAATTATTATATTCAAGAGGAAGGAGTAATATAAATGCCCTACAGTCATAAAATGATAAAAGTTAGTTGAGATTTTGGGAAGTTGTCACTAATGAAATTTGAAAGCGTATTTTTTCCATAATTATAAATCAAATTTAAACACCAATCCTAAATTATTTATTTTTAATCATACAGGCTATAATTTTTAAAAGCGTTTTAATCTTGAAAGAGAAAGATAGAAATCTGAACTTCCTCAAGGGAGATTGTTTTGGAATATCAAGTCAAGCACCACTGACAGCAGTGCTAATTCTTTAAAATCATGAAAGTGTAGTACATTCTGGGAAGCATAGTCCTTAAAGATAGGAGAGATGTATATATTATAGACAAATCATGTCTTGAATTAAAAAAATACTAATTGTTAAATTAAAGATATATTTTTGCAATGCAGGATACCTTGTATTCTCTAACTTAGCTATTAAGACAGTGTTTTATTACCTTCTTTTTTCAGGTATCTCCTTTCTGGGGGAAAAGTTAAAATAACTTCTTGGGGCACACTTCTTAGAATTCTAAGAAACTGCAATAGGAAGTAAAGTCAGGTTGGTTGTGACTACGGGAAAATGTGACAAAGGAGATAGCCTTTGATCTGTTCTTTAGGTATAAGTAAATTGCAGAGAGAATGCAAAGGAAGGGAACAGTTTGACACATGTCTAGAGGTGGAATTAGAGAAGATAAAGGAAAGCTCAAGGTTTGGGACTTGGATCCCTAGGAAAATAATGATAGTGACAGATATATGTACAGTACATTATATTTATTAGGAAGATGATGAAACTAAGATTTTGGGGTTGAGGTGAGCACGAGGCATTCAGGATGAAACGTTTAGAAGATCTTTGAAGGCGGGACACTGTACAAAGTGAAGACCTCAGAGATGACAGTTGTTTGCAGAGCAATTTGCTCAAAGGTATTACTCAACAATACTAATGTGGTTGAGGCCATATTTCAAATGATCAACAATTCAAATTCTTTTTAGAAGAGGGAATCATGTATAAGGGCAATTTTTTGAAAGTATCACATATAAACAAATTAAAAGAATATTATTATAGGTATTACATTTTAAGTACTCTTCAATAAAACAGTAGCATTGCTTCACTTTGCCTGTAGGAAATAAGCAATTTTATAGTTACAAATAAAATATAAGATTCCAGTTCAGAATAATTATTCACAATCATACCAGCTGTAATTATTAAGCTATTTTTAATATTAAGAAGGCATAGAACCTATATTTTCTTGAAAAAAAAAAAAGATTTAGAGAAGTCAAATATCCAAAAGTGAGTCCCATGGTGCACAACACGGACCCACTTCACTCATTCTTCCCAAATCGTCCTTGTAGACCTAAAATGTAGACACTCCCATGGTGATTTGAACTCTTTAGAGTGTAAATTGCATCATATGCTGCCTTTAAACAATGAGTGCTATAAAACATATTGCAGAGTCCCTGTCTTCCAGAAGATTACAGTTTAATGAGAGAGAGAGAGAGAGAGAGAGAGAGAGAGAGAGAGATGCTTAACTGTGATCAAGTATTATAGGAATGCATTGCAGTCACATTGCATTAAAAATAAAAAATAAAAATTAGTAGTCTTGGATCCTACCTATACATGCATGTTTTTAACTCACAAGGTTTTTGTTTTATTCACAAGGCTCATCTTTTTACCTGGCAACATCATTTCTGGCATTTTATTCTGTGCTTGTATTTAGTTTATACGAGAGAGGCTCTCTTGAGGATGTACTGGCAAGAGAAATTTTTTGTGATAGTATTCCTTTATGTGATGGGATAAAATGACTGTGACTTTTATTAATTTTACCCTATAAATCACTGCCCAGGATCCTACTTTCAATAATTTGGTTATTGTTTATTACCTGATTTCTTGTTATTTAACCTTGAATTTAGTCAATATCTATGTAAGAACTGAAATAGTTGAAGTATAACAATTAGTCTGCATAAGCACAGGTACCAAAGCACCTAAATAACGTGTTTTTACTATGTCTTGTTGGAACTGGTCATTTATTTATTGTTAAGTAGAGGTTTTAACTGAAACAAATTATCAGTGGCTAATGGTCTATTTGGCAGAGCTCATGGCCAGCATTATTTTGGCTGCATTTGATTAGGATGTGGACCATAGAAGGCCAAGGGACCCTTAATTGATTGTTATTAACAACTATGCACCGTGTATAATAATGAATAAAACTGGTCCAGAAGATGTTTTGGGGGAAAAAAAAAGAGAGCTAAAGAGAATTAGGGTTATCAACTCAAATATGGTTGAGATAAATGTGGTCTAAACAGCACCTGAAGATCTATCTATATGCCTTATTTCAACTCTATTTCTGAAATGCTTTGGGAAAAAGGAAACTAATTTAAAAATAGAACTGTCATAATTTATTTAGGAAATCAGTTACATTGCAAATATAGAAACTGAGGCACTCTGGAGTCCATAAATTCATCAATTGCATACTTGATTCAACTTGGAACATACTTTTTAGAATATATGGCCTTGTTAACATGTTACAATAATTTAACAAGTGAGAAGAAATGTCTAGTTAAATGGACAGTACAGTTATATATACATCTGGATATATATTTAAACATGATATTAAAATTAATATTTGGCTCTATAATTTGTCTTAACTCTGATAAAAATTTTCATGTTCTAAATGCTAATATGGCCCTAATTTATAGGAAAAAGAAAGCAAAGGAAGGGTAGAGTAGGGAAGAAAAGGAAAGAAAAGAACAATATAATGGCCATCTACCTTAAACAAGAAATCAGGTAATAAACAATAACCAAATTATTCAAAGTAGGATCCTGGGCAGTGATTTATAGAGAAAAATTAATAAAAGTCACAGTCCTTTTATCCCATCACATAAAGGAATACTATCACAAATATGGCCCTAATTTATAGGAAAGGGAAAGGAAGGGAAGGGTAGAGTAGCGAAGAAAGGGAAAGAAAAGAACAATACAATGGCCATCTTCCTTAAACTTCAGCGTGGCATGAAACAGATAGTGGAAATCAAGAATACTTAAATATGTTTTCCTTAGTAGTAGTGTTTTCCTGTTATACAAAATACCTAAAAACAACAGGGAATAACAGATTAGATATAATTTTTCAGTTTGGCTAAACACTAGTAAAAAGTCATTAACTAATTTCTGATCAGGCTGTGAGTAAGACGGGGTTGGCATTTATGTGATTTCCAACATGAATAACGCAGCCTTAGGAATAAAATATACATTATTCATTGGCGAAGACCCAACAAAGTTCTTCAAATGAAAATAAATGACTAGCTTTGTTTCAAGTAACATATCAAAAGTACGGGTTGTTATATACCATGCTGTTCTACTTGTTTCTAATTATATTGATGTGGATGATTTAGTAAACTAAAACAGTATTCAGAAATGGCAAGCTTAAATTTAAAAAATTATTATAACAAATGTGCTTACAATTATCTTATTGATTATTTATAGAAATTACCTGTCGCAAAAAAATAACGTTACTAAGTAGGCTAACGGACGTTTCTCAAAGCAAAGACCAATGGAGAGCCATGTTGACCTCTTCTTTGTGAATCTGACTACAGCTTTTAAAAAGCTAGTTTTAGGGGTGCCTGGGTGGCTCAGTCGGTTAAGCGGCCGACTTTGCCTCAGGTCATGATCTCGCGGTCCGTGAGTTCGAGCCCCGCGTCAGGCTCTGTGCTGACAGCTCAGAGCCTGGAGCCTGTTTCAGATTCTGTGTCTCCCTCTCTCTGACCCTCCCCTGTTCATGCTCTGTCTCTCTCTGTCTCAAAAATAAATAAAGACGTTAAAAAAAAAACTTAAAAAAAAAAAAAGCTAGTTTTAGTCACCAGTTCTTAATTAATATTCTGAACTTAGATAAATTTTGAATATCCATACTGTTTTTAATTTCCTATTTGTTTTATTATTTGTCATTTTTAATTTATATGAATGCAATGATTTTTTTCTATATTGAATGGTATCTGCCATATAATCAAAATATATCCCTAGGAATCTACTTTAATTTGCAAAATTACCACAATGTGAAGTCAACACCATCTTGTTTTGAAAACTCTTACAGTTGAAACCAGCCCCAATGAAAGATATATTGGGATATATTTAGGACCCTCAACTCCACTAAGCGAAATTAGGTAGTAGTGAATCAAGATTTACCAAATAAATCATAGTGACGCCCTCAGAATAGATAGATATTTGCCTACTCTATACATATATTTGCCATATCTGCATTAAGAAAAGAATGAGTCAGTTGTTAAAACATAGTTTATTATCATTAATCTGGGTCTATTTGAATGAATTAGATCTCAAGCTCTATAATCTAGATCCACACAATTTTCTAGAAAATTTCCCCAATATTCCTCAAGTAGAAAGACTGCTGCTGTGCTTTTTTCATAATAAAGTTGTGTAAAAAAACTATTATAAGGATTAGGCTGACTAAAGTTTATATTTTTATAAAAACTTTAGAATTGTTTTATTCTAAAATTGATCTAGTAGGAGAAGTCATGATAGACATTACTATTGGCTATAAAATTCTTATTCTTAACAGCATTAACCTTTGCTATGAATTACTCATACATATATGTTTGTCAGATTGGAAAAATGTTTCCATGGAATAAAATGTTTAGAAACAAAAATGCAATAAATATAATAGAAGGGGGTCTAGGTAAGATGACAGCTTGAGCTATCTTGTTAAATTTCCCCAGGTCCGATCCAGCTTCGGTATTAGAAACTGAGAAAGAGTGATACGTTTTTCTAGACATGCCACAGATGTGATCAGATTGAAGAAAACCAGTGAGGACTGGAAAATAGCTGCTCTTATTAAGCAGTAAACTAAGTAGAGGAGATCTTGGCTGAATCACATAAAAGAAACATAAAGTATACCACATGTCCTCATGATTAACACGGGAAAGTAAAATTATAACAATATGCCAGACAATCAAGTATCCTGAAATGATATTTACACCCTGTTTTGGGATAAATGCAAAGACAAAAAGAACTCTATGCAAACATGAAAATATTAGTAAGCTGGAGAGAAGAAAAAGATATAGTGTGGGAACTGTAAAAATATTTTGGTAGATAAAAAGCCAAAATTATTCCTAAGGGTAAATATATGCTTATTATTTTAATGCTCTGCTATTGGACACAATATATTTGTTAAAGTACCTCATTTGCACTTTCAGTAGAATACAATCAAAACATAGACTATGTTGAAACAAAAAGAATTTAAAGATGTGATCAAGAGACAAAAACCTAAGGTGAAAGGAGAATTAACTGACATGAAGAAAGATGGTAAGTAAACTGATATTAAAACCAGAAATAACATAATATAAATTAAAAACTGCACATGGAGGGAGTGTTGCATATAATTTCCATTGTAGATTACATATCAATAATGGAGAAGATACACTTTATACTGTTTCTTAGAATGTAAATGAACATCCATGACAATAGTAAAACTGATAACAGAAAATGTGGCTATAAAAGAGATCACTATGGGGCACCTGGGTGGCTCAGTAGGTTGAGTGGCCGACTTTGGCTCAGGTCATGATCTCGCGGTCCGTGAGTTCAAGCCCCGCGTCGGGCCCTGTGCTGACAGCTCAGAGCCTGGAGCCTGTTTCGGATTCTGTGTCTCCCTCTCTCTGACCCTCCCCCGTTCATGCTCTGTCTCTCTCTGTCTCAAAAATAAATAAACGTTAAAAAAAATTAAAAAAAAAAATAAAAGAGATCACTGTAAGATTAGATTGTATGGCTCTTAGATTATAGAAACAGTAGGAAAGAAATTCAGCCAATACATAAAAGAAAAAATATATGAAATCAAGAAATTGATGACAAGTCACAAAATAAAAACATCAGAAATTTTAATAAAAAGAGATTAATACCTAGATTCATTTTGATGAATTAAGAAGATTTTTAAAAAATGAAATCTATCCTATAAGCATTTAGGAAGAGAAGATAGGATGTTTATAAGAAACAATTTCATAAACATGAACTATTGGGACTTCATCAAGATAAAAACTTCTGTACAATGAAGAAAACAACCAACAAGGGTAAAAGGCAACTGCTGGAATGGAAGAAGAAATTTGCAAACAACATATCTGGTAAAGTGCTGGAAGCTGAGCCATCCCAGCCTGAGTGGCAAGGCCCGGGCCGGGGACAGATTGGTGACTGCAAGGTGACCCACCGCTTGTACTCCCGCTTTTAAGTAATTTGGCCTTAAAACTACCTGGGGTATTGTCTGTTGGGGAATTGCTCTCGACAGGCCCTCTGGGAAAAGAACCACTAGGAAAGAAAATAAGGTTCCGCAAGAAATTGTGCGGCCTTACGTTTAGCCCTTGCCATCCCCTATGGAGACTCCTCTACTTACAGGAAGGATAGCCTCATACCTTTGCCAGCAAGGAGGGCCTGTAAAGGAGACACATATGGGTTTGAAAGCCTCACTCCGGCAACTAAGGAGTGTATCTCTGGGCACAGGTGACTTCAACCCCTAGGCCCACCTGGCCCTCGGAGGCATTCCAGATGATGACTGAGCCTAGTCGGTTAAGGTACAGAAAGGTTCATTGGTTCCTAGGTGCCTTGTCTCTCTGAGAATGCATGGGGCATGGATTTCTAAGGCTTTTTCGGCCCCTTCCTGGCACTTTGGACCGAGGCAAACACATTGTTCTTCTGGCCTCATGTGGTCAGGAGGTCATGTCCCCGTACCTGTTCCACTTGA
Organism: Panthera tigris; assembly: GCF_018350195.1. NCBI lineage: Eukaryota > Metazoa > Chordata > Mammalia > Carnivora > Felidae > Panthera > Panthera tigris. The sequence continues at coordinate 82,213,754 of NC_056664.1, read as the reverse complement.
GGTGTTGAGAAATGGAGGGCCTTTCATGAGAACAGCAAAGCAAATGCTTTGTAGATTATAGAGAAATGCAGATGCATAATGGAGTAATGTAAGAAATTAAACAATAATCAAAGGGTATGCAGGAAAATTAGGGGAAAATTGCCATGTCATTTCCTAAAGGTTGTTGACACATAGGAACATTTTCAAAATTGGGTAATGTTAGAAAAACACAGATGATGTATGTTACAAGGAAATCACTAGCATATATAATGCCATGTTTACTACAATAAATCGGCCAGTTCAACACACTGCTGTTGTCTGTATCCATTTTATTTTAGTTTTATTTTTTTATTTTTTATTTTTTTATTTTAATTTTGTTTTATTTTCACCGACACCGTTCTTCCTTTGGGAACCCCTGGTTGCTGGAGCTGGCCTCTGACAATAAAGGGTTAGTATCCAAAGTCTATAAAGAACTTATCAAACTCAACACCCAAAAAGCAAATAACCCAGTTAAGAAATGGGCAGAAGACATGAATAGACAATTTTCCAAAGAAGATATCCAGATGGCTGACAGACACATGAAAAAATGCTCAACATCACTCATCATCAAGGAAATATAAATCAAAACCATAATAAGATACCACCTCATACCTGTAAGAATGGCTAAAATTAACAACACAAGAAAGATCAGGTGTTGGCAAGGAAGTGGAGAAAGGGGAAACCCTCTTGCACTGTTGGTGGGAATGCCAACTGGTGTAGCCATTCTGGAGAACAGTATGGAGATTCCTCAAGAAACTAAAGATAGAACTACCCTATGATTCAGCAATTGTACTATTAATTATTTACCCAAAGGATACAAAAATATAGATTCAAAGGGATACATGCACCCCACTGTTTATAGCAGCATTATCAACAATAGCCAGACTATGGAGAGAGCCCAAATGTCCATCGACTGATGAATGGATAAATAAGATGTGATGCATGTATACAATGGAATATTACTCAGCCTTTAAAAAAATGAAATCTTGCCATTTGCAACAATGTGAATGGAACTAACAATGTGAATGGAGAATATAATGGTAAGTAAAATAAGTCAATTAGAACCATATGGGAAGGTGGGAGGGAAGTGTAGAGAGGGAAACAAGCCACAAGCGACTCAATGATAGAGAACAAACTATGGGTTGATGGAGGGAGGTGAGTGGGAGATGGGTTAGATGGGTGATGGGGACTAAGGAGGGCACTTGTGATGAGCATTGGGTGTTGTATGTAAGTGATGAATCACTGAATTCTATCCCTGAAGCCAATATCGCTCTGTATGTTAACTAACTAAAATTAAAAACTATGAGAAAACAATAAAACTGAATTAAACAAAACTAACAAAAAAAAAGGAATGATTTCAAACTAGATAAAGGAATTCTTTCAGAAAACAACAGATAAAAACATAGAAAATGATAAAACATGCGTAGAAGAAGAGGACCCAAGTTTATAAGAAAGCAAGTTATAGTTTAGCTGTGATACCAATAAATACATACTTTCTATATACACTTTCCCTTTTCTATATATATTTTTTAAAATGTTTATTTATTTATTTATTTATTTATTTATTTATTGAGAGAGAGAGAGAGAGAGAGAGAGAGAGAGAGAGAATGCTCTCACATGTACATGAACTGGGAAGTGGCAGACAGAGAATCTCAAGCAGACTCCTCACTGTCAGTGCAGAGCTGGATGGTGGAACTCAATCTCACCAACCATGAGATCATGACCTGAGCCTAAATCAAGGATCAGATGCTTAACCAGCTGAGCTGCCCAGGCACCCCTCTATTTCTATATTTTAAAGTATGCTACACTAGGCTGAGAAATGAATCAAGATGAAAATGAAAAAAAAAAAAGGCAACATGTAAGGGCTTAATTGAACACTAAACCAGGTTAAAAAAGTAAATTCATGATACTGTAATATGCTATGTAATTCAATGGATTTAATACCCTTTAATAGAATAAATAATGGCACAATTAATATAATTATATTCTCAGAATCTAATCTCATGTCAACAGAATATTAAAATTATAAAAAGATATATTATGCTAATTTTATACCTTTCATGTGGGGAGTCAATAAAAATCGACTAGAAAATTAAAAAGAATAATTTTGAAAAGTTTACATTAAAAGTAACAATTAGTAGAATGATGCATTTGTTCCAATTTCTAGAGGACAAAAGAGAAAATCCGACCTACATATAGAGAAAAAAAAATTACAGGAATAAAAAAGAAAGTGTGATAAAAATCAACATCTGTGCTGTTGCTCCCCCCCCCCCCACTACACACATAGTCTGCATTGTTTAACGGGTTTTGCTGTCTCAAATGGATGCATTTTAGAACGATGAAGTGATTAAAAACATGTGAAAGATTATTTACTATGGACACCTGGAAAAGCAGCATCTGTCCTTCCTATAAGGCAGCTGACTTTAGGGGACCCTAGATAAAGCACATGTAATGGGTGAAGCAAGAAATGTGTATGTGTGGGTTTTTGGTTGGTTTGGTTTACAGCAAGGAAAGTGTTTGAGAAGCACTCAAAGAGGAGATGGGAGAGCAAGCCTCAAATCTGCCTCTCCAAAAGGGAGAGAACAAGGTTTCATACTCATAGTGGTTGAGATTATACACATACTGATGAAAAGGGTAGGGAGACCAATGACCATTCAAGAGGAAAGATGGAGTGTGTGCATTGAACAAACATATTTGGAACATATATCCCATGTTCTCTTTGGGGTGGAGACGACGACAGAAACAGGCAAAACACAGTCTCTGACATCCTGAGGTTCTCTTCAGACAAGGAGAAGGAGCTCTGGGCATGCTCTGAGAGTTGGTATAAATTGGATAAGTCTTTGGCTTATTATTAAAAAAAAGAGAGAAAAGAAGAAATGTATTTCTTTTCCTTCCCTTCCCTTCCCTTCCCTTCCCTTCCCTTCCCTTCCCTTCCCTTCCCTTCCCTTCCCTTCCCTCTTTTCTAAAGCCTGTATTTCAAGAGGAGAGCCATGAGAGTAATGAACAAAGTGAACAAAGTCTGGATGGATTTTTCTCAATCTAATCCTATTTGATAGTTATTTATTTTCCTCCTGAAATATGATGGGATGGCCAATCAGTCTCAGCTTTTGTGGAATAAGTTTTAATCTTTTTTATGCCTATATTATTAAAAAGCTACCATGCTAACTGCTTAATTCTTTGAGGAAAAATAGATATTCATTTCATTAATTTTTAAGGAATCAAAATACCAAGTATTAGAAAGAAAGGAGGAAAGAAAAGTAGCACAGCCATCTGAAAATTATATTAAATACTTTTGAATGAATGAAGAAAATTATTTCATTAATCTATAATTGGATAGTCCTTTAAAGTACCAAGCAAAAAAAGTCAACTGCAGAAAATATAGGATTTATATACATAAAATTTTATAGTAAGTATAATGGTTTGTAGCTTAAGGTAAAGTGTTTGATGAAGAGTATTGTTTGTGACACTTGATCTTTTATAGATCTGTAGTTCCTGTAATATTGGAAAATATTTTTGGAATTATTTTCCTGAAATGTCTCCTTTTGCTTTTTGTGGTATATGAAATGTCTCATGTCTTGGCCATACGACTGTGACTTTCACATATCCATTGTCTTCCAGTTTCAAAACTGAATTTTTTCTGTTCCCTCAGCCAAACCATTGCTGAAATTTTCATTTTCCAGGCTACTTTACTCTGAAATCAGTGCTTCCTTTGAGTAAGCCAGTCTCCATTCTTCACAGATAAAGATCCCACACTCGCCTGGCATTTAAAGTAACCTATGGCCTGACCTCACATTATCTTTCCGACTTCAATCCCTAATTCTCACATTAACAGGATCTTTTTCTGCAGTTTAACTCTAGGGTGTGTGTGTTATCAAGCACACCTTTTAAAATAGCTCCTTATTTGCTTATAGCATTGATCTTCTGACCTGGGTGTCCTTCCCATTTTACCTACCTCCTTCTGCACACATCTCTCTCTCTCTTTCTCTTCCTCATTCCCTTCCTCTCTTTCTCTCTTTCTCTGCCTCTCTCCCTTCCTCCCTCTTCTCCCTCCCCCTCTCCCCCCCATCTCTCTTTTACACACACACTTAATAACCTCCCAAAATATCCAAAAAAAGAAGCTATTTTTTCACTCATAGGAAACCTTACCAGACATTAGATGTGCACATTGATGTATTTCTTCTCTGAGAATTTATTCCTTCTACAATGCACTTAACAAGGAATCATGTATTATTTTATTATCTTTCTTGAACACTTGCCTTTAATCATTATTTAACTATATCTATGCTCAATTTTACTGTCTATGTTTCATTTCCCCAAATAGAGTGTAAGCTCTTTGAGCAGAGAGAAAATTAAATTATACTTTTTCTATCCTCTATATCCTTTACAAAAACAAAAAGAAAGAAAGAAATGTATTGAAGACACATTTGTTAATTATTAATTTTATCCAGATTTCAGAATAACATATTACTAGTTGCGGTGGAAAAAGAATTGTAAATATCCCCTTAGAATTTGTAAGCATCAGGTATTACATTTAGAAGAAACTTGAATTATTCACCTTAAAGTTCTAAACTATGAACTGCTCTGCAGAAAAGCCAAAGGTGTAAGCGCAGCCGTGGATAATGTCGCTGTAGGTTAACGATGAAATAGATCTTTTCCACATTTTCAGGGAAAGCACTTGTGAAAAGATGTATTGCTCCAAGTTGGAAATCTATATTCTGCGACAGCTGCTGACTAGTAATGAGATCTAATGAGCTGTCTCTTTATTGGAAAAAATAACATTTGCAATAACAGCCCCTTTGCAAATTGTAAAAGAGTATGGGAGTTCAGATATAACCCCAAGTTGATAGGGGTGTATTCATGTCAATGTCATTTCAATTCAATTCTAAGTTTCTGTTCTCATTTAAAGTAAGGTACTGTACACTCAATGTGAAAACCAACTCCTTTTTTTTTCCTAATAGCCCCTGGCTAAAAATTTAGTTTCTTTCATGTAATATTAACATAACACCGATGCCAATATTATCATAGTAAACTTAAGGCAATTAAATTTAAACAATGATAAGCTTTTCAGATTTCAGTTCTAAGTTTAACAGAAGGCTATTGTCCTTTCTCATTGTGTTCAGCTTGTATGAAGAGTTCATTATTTGAAATTATTATACTGATAAATGAGGGGCTTCCCCCCTTCCATCACTCCACAACACCCAGCATACATAAAAAAGACAACTGTGATCAGGACTACATTAAAATTTTTGAAAGCTGATGGTAGTTTACGTTATCTTGGAACGCCTCAAGGCTCAAGTTAAAGTAGCAGCGGCAGCAGAGATATAATTGATTTGGGGAATATAAAAAAAATCTAATATTTTGCATAATGAAAATGGAGGTGTTATAAAAAATTGTCAACAAAATGCAGTTGTTTTTTTAAGTAAATCACTTTAGCCTTGACTCACGTTTAAATCATAGAAATCTGCATGCACAAAATGTATAATACTGAACAACAATTTTTATGGCTTCCAGTGTTCCATTGTGTAATGTATTATATATACGTGGTGTTGGTATTATGTATTGGTAATTCTCTCCTGTTACAGGAGAAAGGGCTGCATTATTCTTAAAGTTACATGTTTCAGTTGTTCTCCAATTCTTAGGACCTGAGCTTTTCTCTGAGATCTTTCTCTATGCTTTACCCCTCAGTCTTCCGTCATTTTCAACATGACCGTATCCACTGGCTCTCAAAACACCTCTTAGAGATACTTAAATGTTTCCTATGCTTAAAAAACAAAACAAAACAATAATAAAATCACCACCACCAACAAAACCCCCTCCTACACTTATCTTTCCAAATCGCAAATGAACCACTACAAGAAAAAAATAAATAAAAGGTCTATATTTTCTGTTTCCACATATGTCTCTTCCACTCAATCTTGAGTCTACTCCTCAATATACTACAGTTCTAGCCTCCAAGAAATCAATCTGTCAATTCATTTTAAATGCATAACATTTGGAATTCCTCAGCAAAGCTCAACATTATTGATCACACTCTGACGTGGCTTCCATATCGGCATATTCTTCTAATTATCTGTCTCTAATTTTTGATCTTCTTCAATCATATTTTCAGAGTCTCTTTTGTCCCATCACCTAAATGTTGTTGCTTTTTAGGATTCTATTCTGGACATTGTTTTCTCTTTATTCTTCTATTCCTTCCCAGAATGATCACTTGAATTCTCACCACTTATGATCCAGCTACTACTGATGACCCTCATCTATCTGCCCAGATCAGATGCGTCTCTAGAACATCAGAAACGTCCAGCATCCCCAGGGCATATTGGCAGCTCCATACTCATATTCAACTCTGTAGGCCTCCTTCTCCCCCCATAGTTTGTTCAGTTTTTTCTATGTTAATAAATGTCTTCACAACCCAATTTGTTTCTCAAGTCAGAAGACCTTGACTATTCCTTCACCTCAATACTCTCCCACATTCAATAAAATCACTAAAGTCTATCAACTTAACCTCCTGGATATCTCTCATATTTGTCAGCTTTCTTGTCTCATACCACTACCCTAATTGATCTGACCAACAAATCTCACCACTTATTCAAGTTCGTGGATTGGGATAATAACTGTCATCCTCTGGTCTGGTGACCACATCGGGCCAAACATGTTAGACAGGTCATGTTATTTACCCTCTTACAGTTTTTCTATTATGTTTTTGTGTGTTTTAGGCCAAAGCCCAAATTTTTAACTTGGCTTTGTATTTCTTTAGGCTTCTCTCTATCTCACTCATTTAGTTCCTGAAAGATCACGTTATTTTTGCAAAGGTTCATGTGCATCCTTTTCACTTAAGCATAAGTTACCCTTCCATATGTACCTAGAAAAAAATTAAAGTAATGACAAAAATTTATTAAGTGCCTACTACTGTACCAGGCTATGGATCATAGATGGATTACCTTATTTAATCATGACAACTATGAGAGGAGATATTATTTTGCCCATCCTACATGTGACGAAACTGAGGCTTGCAGTGAATAAATAACTTGCCTAGGTATACCTGGCTAGTGTTTAAGCAGGAATTTGAACCTAGTTCTTTCTTGACTTCAAACTGAGGATAATGTCATTTTCTTTAGGATGCCTTTATTAGACTGGTATCACCTTATGTTTTCCAGAACAGCCAGTACTTCCATTAACATAGCACTATCACTTTGTACTGTAGTTATCTTTTAAATTATTTGTGTCCTATCCATGAGCCCCTATGACCTCCAATGTCTGTTTTGTTCACCATTGTGCTTCCATAGCACAGTGCTTTGAAAACATAGTCAGTCAATACCCAATCTCTGAGATATCCAGGAGGAAGCAGCAAGTCAGCTAACCCTGCATGTTTCCCCCCAAATCTCCCACTTGATTTTTAAAGTAAGGGGGGAAATTTTAAATGGGTAATGCACCATCTTCAGGCACTATGTTGGGTATGTGCTGTCCCAATTTCTTCTAAAAACAATATTCTTCTCTCATTTGTGACATTGCCTCTCTTCCACTGTATGTGATTCTTGTGTAGCTGCCAGTCACAATACTCAACCTTCCTGACCACAGGGGCAGGGGGTGATCAAAATCTAGCCAATAATAGTACTTATTATTCTGACCATCCATTTTGGCTCTTCGTGTGCATATAACCTATGCTACTCTAATCAAAGTCTAATAGCTAGATAATGAAATGGAAAAGCTCTTTGCATCATTCAGAGCTCTAATAGAAACACTGTAATTTCCTTAAGGGGAAAATGAATCTTTTAAAGTATCTCTCTTAGGGCCAGAGAGTTGAGTTTGTAGAACATACAGCCAAGAACAATACCCAAGCCATGCCACAAAACTACTCCAGCAGAGGCTGCACAGAAGCCACCTTGTTATTTCACTAGCACAGGTTTTGAAAAGAGTTGGCACTCAGTAAATCCCTACTAAGTGTCCATTACACTGACGGATGTCATAATCTACCATACTGCTCCAGAAAGCTAGAACCGATGGCCTCGATAGAACCAGAAACAGATTCTGCCTAGGACCTGTTTCTTCACGACACTATCTTCTGAAGCAATTATTTTTTTGTAGGAATACACATTCTTGATAGAACCTAGCTTCAAGGGAGCTTGGGAAATTGAGTCTTCAGCTTTTTTCTCAGAGAAATAAGAAAATATAGGAAGTTCCTCCTTAAAAAAGCAAAAAAAGATAGTTCTGTATAGCAAATAAGCATAATAGTCACTAAACTCTTTCTTTCTTTTGCGGGATTACTAAACTTTAGGATGATATAAGCATGTATATCTCTGTAGCCATGTTCTTCTTCCCCAAAACTAAGAGGAAACCATATATCTTAGGAGATATTGAGCCAGTAGACAGAAAGAAAGAGAACACAAAGAGAGTTAAAAACATCTTTTAGCTCTGGAATTCTTAGGCAACCCTATCCATGGGTTTCATACACATGCACGCAAAGACACACACACACACACACACACACACACACACACACACCACTTGTTATATTAGTTTGAATTGTATATCTATCTCTTGCAGACAGGAATGTCCCAACTAAAAGAATATTTATAATGATTAATTTTATGTGTGAAGTTCTCTGGGCTATGGTGCCCAAAAAATATGTGGTCAAACATGATTCTGGATGTTTTTGTAAGGCTGTTTTTGGATGAGATTAACATTTAAATAGTTGGATTTTGTGTAAAGCAGATTGACCTCCATAACATGAATGGGCTTCATCCAATCAGCTGAAGACCCTGATAGAACAAAGAATGATCCCCCCTAGCAAGAAGGAATTCTGCAAACAGATTACCTTTAAACTTGGACTGCAACTGTTCTCTGGGTCTTTGGCCTGACGGTCTACTCGATCAGATTTTTTGGACTCACCAGACCTCCATAATTGCATGAGTCAATTTCTTAAAATACATCCCTCTCTATATATACTGTGATGGTTAATTTAATGTGTCAACTTGACTGGGTGGGCCATGGTTTCCTTAGATATTTGCTATAAGATTATTCTGAGTGGGTCTGTGTGGGTGTTTTAGATGAGATTGATTAACAGTTAATTTTGTAGACTGAATGAAACAGATTAGCCTTCATAATGTGTCTGTGTGTGTGGGGTGGATGCTCATTCAATCAGTTGAAGACCTAAATAGAGCAAAAAGGCTTACTTTCCTCGCAGAAAGAGATAATTCTTCCTGCCTGATGGCTTTCAAACCAATACATCGGCTTTTTCCCACCTTTGGACTTGAATTGAAACATTGGCTCTTCCTGGGTCTCAAGACTTCTGTCCTTTGAAGTAGAACTAAACCATTGGCATATATATGCGTGTGTATATAAACATATATATGCTATTATATATGTGTATATTTATAATGCTATTATATGTATGTATATGTGTGTGTATACACCCTACACACACATGCACACACACACACACATACATACACATCCTCCTTGTTTCTGTGGAGAGTGTCAAGTGATATAACACCAATGGAATTGTTAATGGCAGAAATGGAAATGTTTGAAGCAAATATTACTTCATATTCCATAGCAAAGTAATGACTTTTGCGTGGAAAACATGGAAACCATACTCTTCTTCTGGTTCCCTACCAGGCAACAGCAATTTCAGAGGTTAAGTGGTTAAGAATACTCGAAGGGAAAGGCCTTGTTTTAGGGAAGGGAAATTCTGTGGATCGGCTTTGGTCTTAGTTCATTTTGCTGTAACAAAAATACATATTGGGTGGCTTAACAACAACCACTTATTTTTCACAGTTCTGAAGGCTGGACAGTCCAAGATTGAGGCACTGGGATATTTGGTATCCGGTGAAAGCCCACTATCTGGTTCATAGACAGTTTTCCTTTAGCTGGGTCCTCATGTGGTGGAAGAGAGGAGGGAACTCTTTGGGGTCTTTTTTATAAGAGGATAGATTTCATTCATGACAGCCCCACCCTCATGACCTAATGACCTCCCAAAGGCCCCACCTCCTAATATGATTACATTGGAGATTAGGTTTCATTGTATGAATTTGGGGGTGAACACAAATACTCAGTCTACAGCAACCTTCTATTCTTGTCTCTGATTGGCTCACTGCTACATGTGACAGAGTTTATCTTTCAAACCAAAAAACAAATGCCATCAAGTGTATCTACTCTAGGCTCCTGATCCGGTATCTTGATTGTTGATCATGAGCTATCAAACTGTAGGGTCTAGCTGAATGGTGATTATGCAACTAATGCAAACTGTTTGGAAAATAAATTGACACCTCAGGATTTCTAAATTTTTCTACATCAGAATTGTTCCACTTTTCTAATTGTATACAAGTTCCTTGCACTTGGGGCTGTGACCTTATGTGCCATATGAAGTGAGGCAGATGGAAAGTTTGGAGTAAAGTACATGTGAATAGTAGTAATTTTTGGAAAATGTACGCTACCATTTCCTACCTTAAACAGGTGGCAAAGTTTATGTTAATGTTGGCTCTTATTTTTTCTTTATGCAGGTATTTATTTATGTATTTTATTAAACAAATATTTGGGGGAAGCCACTTAGTGCCTACAGCTTTTTTGGAAACAGTCATTTTAATCCCAGGGGATTATGAACTAACCATTTTTAACTAGAGCATCCAAAAAAATCCATGAAATATAAATTATTTCTCTAATCCCAGAGTTCAACCTGATTCTGTTGTAAGGATTTGATGAGACTTTTAAAAGTTTTTGAAAATACTCTAAAGCCAAATATCTAATGATCAGCTTTAATTTGGCAGTTCAGATTCCTATAGGTATAAAATCATAGTTTATACAGAGTAATTAGAGTCAAAGGACAAACTTCAATAAATACACAAGCGTATTTAATTTATATTCAGCTTTGTGGTATATACATATGGGGAGCATTGGTACTTTATCAGATTACCAATATGCCCATGGGTTTAAATGTTAAAATCCAAATAAAACAAAACACATTGCCCAATGAAAACACAATGAAATCTGATTGATTTTTTTCCTTATCACTACCTAATCAATTAATGATTTAAGGGAATTTTGATTGTTCCTGATGTAATAATATCATATAAATTTTGTTAATAATAAAAAAAGCATTAAGATCTCACTATGAGAAAAAGACACTTGTTGAAGTAGGTATATTATTTTCCCAAATTTACAGAAGGAAAATCTAAGAATTGGACAAATTAATTAACTCCTCAACTACACAGTTTGTTAGTGACAGAACCATGACTCAAACTCATTCTGTCTCGTAAAGCCTGGGCTTACTATTAGCCGATGTCTTGTTGCCTACTCACTTGATTCTGAAGGGGAATCACACTATTTTTGAAGATGAAAGCATCAAGATCCACTTTAGAGGAAACAATGTTTTGAAAAGCAACATTGTCCACACCACTACTCCCAACTAAAGGACAAGAGTAAAGACAAAATACTTGAAATTAAAATGGATTTGTTGGTGGCTTTCCCAATCTTCAAACTAAGAAACCCAAGAGATCTAGAGTAATGAAATGGGCAACATGAAGAAGACTTAAGTAGTTTTTCCCACTCAGCCTCTAAGGATGGCACAACAGATGTTTCCTAATGCAAGGTGGTGAAAGTTGCAAACCCTTAGCTATCACATGGGAAACCGAAGACCGGGAATGTTGTTGAACAGTTGTGAGTGTTTGTCTCAATAGAAAAAAAATTACAGAAAACTGTTCTCTCTCTCTCTCTCTCTCTCTCTCTCTCTCTCCTCTCTTTCTCTCCTGGGATCTCTCTCCTTGACAGAAAAAGAGAAATTACCAGATGCCCTTTATAAACTCATTATTAGTTTGCAGGTTTATCTAGATGGGAGACTGGAGATGATATGGAGGTAACACATACTTTGGTGATAAAGAGAAAGCTTCTCTATGTTCCCTCTGGCAGGAAAGAAGATCTAGGTTCTCAGTAAAAGGTAACAGTATAATCAGCTTTTAATGGAGGGATAGGCTCAATAACAGCAACATCAGCGGTAATAGCAATATTTATAAAAGCAAAGCAACTCAGGATCACAAGTGCTGGGTACATCCAGTGTGGCTGGCACTACTGCTTGGTTCTGAGTGCTATTTGGAGTTCGAAGGATAAGATGGAAGAAAGTGTTCATTTCTCTTGAATGGAGATTCAGAAGATCACACCTGAGAATCCTTTCTTTCCTTTTCCTGCCCAAGCATGTTCATGGGAGAAACTTGATTTAAAAAAAAGATCATGAGAATGGAGAAATTTTCAGGACTGTGGCAATTATTAGTTTTCAACTTAGCTTAATTCTCAGCATAGCAAATAACCAAAGGGGGAAAAATAACTATTCAGGAAATTCAGTAGACTCCCCGATTAGGATACGGTATTAACTATAATTTGGGAATTTATGGTGCCCTATTTAATGAGAGGTTGGGGCACTTTGCATGTGGCATTAAAACTACTAGAATGGAGACACATTAATTTATTCATTTCCCATGTACTTGAGTCATGGAGATGGGTAAATCATGAATCCTGCACTCAGTGAGGTCATGGTATGGTGACAGAGTTCAGTCCATAAATAAATGATTACAGAATAATATGATTATGTGCTAGAACGTTTGAAAAAAATCGTTAAAGCCAGATCCAAAGAACTTATTTTGCTTGAGGTGTTGTGCTTTCGCAGAGCTGAAAGAAAGGTTTGTGCAGAGAGGTAACACAATCAAGACCTATCTGTTACGTGTTTTCTCTTTTCTAATCTTACGATTTAGAGTAAAAAGCATCAGAAACATTTACTAGTAGAACTTTCTTTAATTTATTCCATTATCTACTTCTATTACTCATGTGATCTTTCACCTGGTGATAGAGTTAAAGACGGAAAGAGAAATAGATGAGATCTTTGGGTGCTTGACTTTGACTGAGTACATTTTTATCAATTCACTTAATTCCTAGTATATGCAAACATGTTATTTTTGGGATTGAGAATACATCAGTGAATGAAAAAAAATACCTGCTTCTCCTCATGGAAGTTCATTCTAGTATAGGAGAAAGAAGAAAAAACATATGTATATATATATATATATATATATATATGTGTGTGTGTGTGTGTGTGTGTGTGTGTATACACAAACATATATATGTTTTTATATATATTTATATATATATATACACACCCATATATATATAGCTATTTATATATAGCTGATATATAATTAATATAACTATTAGTATATAATTAATATAAATGGTATGATAAAATATGATGATTACTTCTCTGGGGAAAAGTAGTCTAAAAGTATTATCTTATATAATATTTTATATTAGGTGGTATTTGAGCAGATACCTAAGGCAAATGAAGGACTGAGTATGAGGAATGCTGGGGAAGAGCATTGCAGAGAAAGGGAACAGCATGTGCTAAAGCTGTGAATGGGAAAAGTTCTCCTTTGTTCCAAGAACAGCAGGTGCTCAGTGTGGCTGGGGCCCACTGACTGGGTAAATTGTAGGAAGTGAATTCAAGGATATGAGGGTTAAGGTCTTGCTAGACTTGGAAGGTCCCTGTAGGGGGAGTTTGACTATTACTCCAAGTAGGATGTTAGTAGTATTACACTTTAATAATTAAAAACTGCTAAGTCTCTGGTAAGTTCCTCAGTCCAACAAGCAACTATAACTCTTTAATCATCTCCATAAAAAACCTTTCTTTTAGATTGACTGGTTACCAATCCTGCAACAGGAAGCAATCTCCAGAGTAAGCCATTCTCATTGAAATCAGTAAGAAACATTTTTAATTTTACTACCTGGAGCTATTATACTGAATATTTGAAGAGTAGATTAAAACTCAAGGAATCAGTAATTAGTAATTAATTGGGTTATAGAAACATCAACACCAAGGTCATCAGTTCAAATCAAAGTTGTGGAAACATAGTTGTTAACATCTGAAAGCACTTCACTGGAAATTATGGAATGGAGGTCTGTCTCAATCTTTTCTTCTTGTCAAGAAGCATTCATATGCACAAGGCAAGAATGACCCTGCTTTTGATATTCAATGGTATGCCTGCAGGAAGCCTTTTTTTTAGATGCTAAGGTTAAATGAATCCGGAAACTGGTCTATTGGGTCAGGAGAAAACACTTTAGCACAGCACATAATCAAACATTTTCTAAAATGGCATTAGAATGTGTGCTCCCTAGTTGATTCTAACCCTCATTATGCAAAACGCACTGAAAAATGTAATGCAGAACATGATGATTTGATTATGTAACAAAACTAGTTAAATGTTTTCATTAGCCGCATAATATTTTTGCACAATAAAGATAATTGAGTGTTGAAAATGTACTAATTCATTTAATCCCATGAGGCAAAAAATAATATTGAGGGAAATAATGATATTGTTAGGGGTTCTGATTAGTACAGAACAAAGCACAAATTCTTTTTGCTAATAGGCATAGTTTCATTTTGAAGAACAATGTGGAAAAAAATTCAGACATTTTTCTTGTTGAATTATTTAAAGTTAATAAAGTGGTTATATTTTGCCTTCTTAGAGAGTCCAGACAGTTTTACCAATTGGGTGGGATGGCAGGAAATATTCTTTGCCTGCGTGGAGATGTAACACATAAGTATATGTATGTATGGGGATATGCTAGGTCTCAGGACTGTGTGGAGGAGAAGAAAGGAAGAGTGTATTGTGGTATCTATCTCCATCAATCAAATGAGGGTTCCAAAGGTGGGGCAACACAACTGGGTGCAAGCCAGCAACAGGGGTGGTGAAAGAATTCACTAGAGGCTGAACAAAGGAGATAAAAGTTTACTGAATACACCCCAAGAAAGGGGCAGGCAGTACAAAGCAGAAGCTGCCTTCGAGGAAGGGTGGTAAGGGGCCACAGTTACAGGACCAAGTGAGGGAGTATGGGGACATATGGAATTTTCCCATTTTTGGTTATCATAGGAACTGAGCCTGGTTGTAATTGGTCAGTTAGGGTCTGTGGCTATTTTAAGTTGGGTTGCTAAATGAGCCTGTTTGCATTTGGTTGGTGGCTGTGGGCCCTTTTGCCTTTATCAAGTTTCCATTGCTCAAGCCTGTTGCCTAAAAGCAGCCTCTACATTTCCCCCTGACAGATCGACAATAACAAATCTTTGGCATTGGGTCAGAGATCTCATCTTCAGTAGCTTCTTCCTGCTGAATGAGGGGTGTGGAGATGATCCTACACATGGGTCAACCCTGGTCATGTGGGAATTTGCATGTAGGACTACAAAAGGCAGAGGCAGCAGAATCCCAGGTTAGAACTGAATGTATGAAATTTCCCTGAATAGAAAGGATCCTCTGTAGGCATGAAGTTTTGGCAGCAAAGGAATCTCTGCACCAGGTGGAGAGACTTTGGAAGAAACAAAATAAGATTATTATGATGATAAGAAAGAGAAACCCGAATAAGAGCCCTTGGATAGTTCACCAAAATCCTCCTCTAGTCTAGGAGTTTAACCAATCATTAAAAGAGAGAGATATCTCAAAGAGCCAATGTGAGTATTTGTGTCTTCTGATAAACCTGTCTGTCACATATTTGTGGTAATCTGGGGTATGTATGTAACACTCTGTTTTAATAAACCATAGGCTCCTCCTTGAGCTACATTCAGGGTATCGAGGGCCATTCAGTTTTGGAGGGTCACCTTTTGAACTTGTAGGTGACTGCATATCAAGCTTAGTTGAGGGTGGCTGCTGTATGCTTGGCTAAAGCCTCTATTTGAAATTTTATATAAATAGAAGCAACCCCTGGGACAAATATGGCTAAAGGATAAAACCATCAAGAAGCTCTCTTTGCTTGATGTATAGCCTTAACAATATCCTAATTACAAAGAATCACTGACAAGCAGGAGAAGACTTGTCTGGAGATATGGGCTCGCCAAATGTATCATCCAATCCAATCGTAAGAAAAGTAGGGCCATCCGTTATTTCCATAAGTGAATAGTTAACCCCATGGAATGGGGTGCACTCTGACTTTTAAGGAGTGATTTTTGTCATCCAAGCCACACAGAATTGGTCAAGGTGATGGTTGAGTTATAAAATTGTTGGGGAATCCATCCCATTTTCTAGCTGTAAAAATAATCATATCCCCATAGGTTCCTGTTATTATCCCCATAGAACAACAAGCACAAGGATTGTCTATACATGGGCTGTTAAAGCTATTTTCTCTGAAATTTACCTCAAATTGTCTAGCTTGGGCAAAAAACAAACATTCAGAAAATCAAAATTAAAATTTAACATCTACAAAGGTGTGTGATTGAAACATAATTTTTCTCTCTGAAATTATCCTCATTTTTAATCAGAAATAGCCAAATCAAGACTAATTCATTTGAAAAACAAGTCCAATTTTAACAAATTTGACCTAATTATTTGTATGAGCCCAGCAAGAATAGTGATTAATCATATAGATCTTTTTAAAATCTGCTTTGCCGGAACTTTTTATAAGGAATCTCTAGACTGAACTTTTAGTAGACTCTTAAGACAAGAAGCTAAGCCAAATACTTGCCATCAGATGTATCTGCAATACCTGTAGATTTGGGCAAATATCTCTTTTTGAGGTCTCCAAAATATCCTGAGGTTCTTGCACTTTTACTCACCTGGTAAGGCTGCTGCGAACTCTGTAAGCAAGGTATTGGGCCAATGTTTCCAAGAGGCTTTATTGGCTCCATAAAGTCAACCTTAGTTCCTTAAAGCTGTCTGGTCATAGCTGAGTACCATGCATGTCTCTCAAATATGACATTTCAGTCAAAGCATTGGTAAAATAACCAATGTTTTCCAATGGCGTCCTGTTACAAGGAGAACACGTTCTTACTGAACTGATGCAAATAATTATAATTGCCATTAAAGACAGAATTCTCATTGAGAGGTTCTGAATTTCAGAGGGTTCAGGTAGGGAGAAAAGTTAAAAGCTTCCATTTGTTCACAAAGGAATATTTTATCATAATTCTGTATGTCATGGATATTTTAGGAGAAAGTTTCATTGATCTGGAAGAGCAAACATTAGAGAACCAGCAATGTTTCAAATGAGAGTCACAAAAACTATTATAATCCTCAATTCATTCAGTCCCATGTTATTAATTCTTATTCTGTTTGAATGCAGCTTTTTCTATTAGTTCTGGAAATTCCTACCCAGTTCAGTTATATGACCTTAAAGATATCAAACAATTGTATTTGTTTAAAAAAAAAAAGTCTTTTTCATAAATCTCCTTGAAGACAAACTCATTTTGCAAGATCATCAGAACAATAACTAAATAACCATAAATGACAAATAAAACCCCTCAGAATCAGACAAGGTTAAAGACCTGATAGAGAGTTCCTTATAATGCCATTGACAAGGAAATACAGTTCTTTCTGTGACACATCAAATCTCAGGCAAGTTTGTTAAAAACCTTAGAAAGTTTTAAAGCACATCCTAACTAGGATTACAGATCATCAAAGACCTGATAAAGACAAAATAGAAACTGGTTTTCTAGGCAAAGAAAAGAGAAAAAAAAAACTGTTTACATTTTCTTATTAAGAGCAGACCAACAATCGAAGAAAAGTTTAACAGAGAGAAAGCAGAATTTCAATCTTATACTAGTGTACTTTTAAAATCCATTCATTTCAACCTAAGTCCATCCTGACCACTCATAAAATTCCTCTCCAAAGATTTCCCTTCACAAATCTTTTACAACTTCCTTTTGCATTCAGATTTTGTCTCATTTTACAACCAGTCTAATTTTAGGACGAAATTACTTTCTTTTCCCTCAGCAAAATGCATTCTCGTTCCTTACATCTTTCTCACATATCTCCTGCTTTCCTACTTACAGAGTTGTTTTCCTTGTTTCTTTATTTCCCTCAGTCTTAATTACATTTAGCAGAATTTTAACTCTTAGAAACCATAGTCTCCAGTAAAAATTAAGTAGTAACCAATCATACATGGTTACACCAGAATTTCTTTCCATTACACCAGAATTCTGTAGATGGCAAATTTATGAATACATTCCATAATTTTTAGGAACATGCATTTTTCATAGTATGATCTTTCAGTAAGGCACAAAACATGTTTTCCAACAGACCCTGTCTCTGCAATAAGAAGTCAAAAGCAGATAAAACTTATGTTTAGTAAACAGTGCTTCAGTATTTTATCTTATTTGGAAAAGACTTAAATATCCAATGAATTCAATCCAATTTATCATTTACCTTAGCAAAATTTCTGTTTCAGGTTTAATAGCTACCCACAGGGTCAGATGGCTATGATATTGAGCAAGACATGTTCTACAGTCTTTGTGGAGGTTGGGGTTTTGGGACAATGCCATGAAGGCTTGAACACATGAGACCTCCACACATTTGAGGAGTTCTGGCAAAAGAGGTCAAACTGGAAAATAGTATTATAAAAGAGAGTTCCATGGAGGGGCCATACCTCTTGATCTGGGAGTTTGTACTGAGGACAGGAAACATTACATAAAAAAGATGAGACATTTTTTCCTCAAGTCTTAGGCCAAATTTGTTCTAGTTTATAAGCATACAGACTAAGGGGTGAGTCTGAGTAAATACAGAGGATTTGTCCCATAATGGGAAAGACTGGTTGCAATGCCCAAAGGGACATCCCACCAAAGGAAATGGAGCTTGGACTCCTGGTCTGATTTCAGTTTGGGCATCCTGCTGAGCTGAAAAAGGACTGGGCCTCATATAGGGCAAATGACTCTTCTGGGGTGTCCCACCAAAGAGGGGGTTACAGCAAATAGTGATGGCACTTCTTGTTGGGGCATCCCCTGCAACAGGGAGAACCGGACACCAGGATCGGAAAAAGGAGGGGGAGGACTCACCACTTGGATGTATTGGAACCTATTTTGTCCATAGATTCAGATGGTGGCTGGACCCATGGAAACAAAGGAAAAAGGGGAGGGGGGGCAAAAGAAGCAAGGTAGCTGAGAGTCAGCCAGAGTCAGGGAAGGATCCCAACCAAATCTGGAACGTGTGCAGATTTTCCCTGGATGAGCTGCAGATGGCTGCAGATGGAGTGAGAGAGGAGAGCAAAGGGGTCCCTTGCCCTCACAGGCACAGATCTTTGGACCACACCAGGGAGCTGACCTGGCCAAAGACCTCCAGTTGTCTGAGGAGTGCTAGGCTTAGGCTGCTGAGGACTGAAAAGAGAAAAAAGACGGAAGGAAGGATCCCTCTGAAGGGCAAAAGGGGAAATCCCTCAGTATTTCAGACAAGGGCAGTCTGGTAAGTTCTCTGGGGGGCTTCAGATCCTCACCGAGGATTAACCTTGGCCACAGGTCATCAGTTCCCCCATGAGTATTAGAATTGTGCACTCAGGGAAAGTCCCAAGAAATTCCTGGAGAATCCAAGGAGAGTGCCAGGTGATCAAGTTTCCACTGTTCAAACCTGTTGCCCAAATATGACCTCTATATGTACTGCTTAAACAGTTGCATGTAAAGAACTTAGTTCAATAAACTACAACTGGATCTTTTTTTTTTCTTTAAGTTTATTTCTTTATTTTGAGAGAGAGAGAGAGTATGCACTCGCACGCATAAGTAGGGGAGGGGCAGAGAGAGAGGGAGAGAGAGAATCCCAAACAGCTTCCATGCTGTCAGTGAGGAGACAGATGGACAGGGCAAGATCTCAGAACCTTGAGGTCATGACCTGAGCTGAAATTGCTTCACTGACTGAGACACCCAAGGCAAGCCTACAACAGGATGTTTAGATACATATTTTCCTGATCTGAGTATATTGTTTGACTTCATAAAAATAAATATTAAAAATGTAAACAACAATGGGGCACCTGGGTGGCTTGGTTCATTAGGTTGGTTAAGCTTCCGACTTTGGCTGAGGTCATGATCTCATAGCAGGCTCTGTGCTGACAGCTCAGAGCCTGGAGCCTTCTTCAGATTCTGTGTCTCCCTTTCTCTCTCTGCCCCTCCCCCGCTCATGCTCTCTCTGTGTCTCTCAAAAATAAATAAACCTTAAATTTTTTTAAATGTAAACCACAATAAAAACAATAATGGCCTAAAAGACTAGAATAATATTTATATATTTTGGGGTCCAGGAAGGCCTTTGTAAACTTTACACCAAGTGAGAAACCATAAAGGAAAAGAGTAATACATTTGAATAAATTGCCAAAAATATCCGAATGCAACACACAGAACTGGGAAAATATGTGCAGTATTTATTGGGGATAATGGATTCATACTTTGAATATTACTGAATAAAAGAAACAAAAGAGAAGCATCTTTAAGAGAAAAGTGATCAAGAACATAAAGAATTTTACTGCAATATAATAAATATTATGGTCAATAAACAAAGGAAAAGGCATTTCAAGACACTCATTAATTACATTAAAAATAGAATATATCTTTTGCCCTATCAAATATTAAATTGGCAAAGGTTTAAGAAACCACAGAATCAAGAGTGAGAGACTACAAGAATAAGAAAAAATGAGATTTCTTATTTACTTCTAACAGGAATACACACACACACACACACACACACACACACACACACACATAGATATCAACCTTCAGGAGAATAATTGGTCACTCAAATTTCATCCTGAATATGTACCCAACATTTTTTTAATAAATTTTTCTTAAGGAGGTAATTAATTATGTCTACAAATAGTTAACAAATATGTGTGAATATGTGTGCATGTACACACATACTTATGCCCATGTGCATATATCTCTATCTTCAAATGCAAGCATATTTATCATTTTTAATAGGTGTATGGTGGTATTTCATTGTGTTTTCCATTTGTGTTTCCTTGATGGCTAATGACTCTGAGCACTTTTCCTTCCCATTTATTCATTGGTTATTCGTGTTTTCCTTTGTAAAA
This sequence comes from Panthera tigris, assembly GCF_018350195.1. Taxonomy (NCBI): domain Eukaryota; kingdom Metazoa; phylum Chordata; class Mammalia; order Carnivora; family Felidae; genus Panthera; species Panthera tigris. The sequence goes on along the minus strand of NC_056664.1, from coordinate 82,192,940 downwards.
TATCAGTTCAAGTCATATACATATGTAAACTTTTAAATAATAGTTTGAACCCAGTATGAGATAAAGATCTTAAGTGCTCAGTATAGTGAATTTTGACAAATGTGGTACATACAACCACATAACCCATGCTTTATTCCCCTTTGTCAGTTCCTCTGTACTCCCACATCACTATTACAATTTTGATCACCACAGGGTACTTTAGCTGTTTTAGAGTTTCATATAAATGGAATCTGACAGTACGCACACATTTTGGTGCCTGGATACTTTACCTAAAAATAATGTTTCTGAGATGCATCCATGTTGTTGAATGTGTCAGAAGTTGGTAGTATTCTGTTTCATATGAATGCACCACACATTGCTTATTTATTTTCCTCTTAATCATTTAAATTGTGGGGCATTTGAATGGCTCAGTCAGTTAAGAGTCTGACTCTTGATTTAGGCTCAGGTCATGATCTTGGGGTCCTGGGATCAAGCCCCCAGTTGGGCTCCACACTAAAAGTGGAGTCTGTTTGGGATACTTTCTCTCTCTCCCTCTCTCTGCCCTTCCTCCCCCTCGAAATAAATAAACATTAAACAATAAACGTTTGTTTTCAGTTTGTGTCCCTTACATATAAAGTTGCTATGCACAGTCATATGCATGTCATATCGAGAATACATGTTTTTATTTCTCATGAGTAAATATCTGTGAATGGAATTGCTGCAGCATATGACAAGGTATACCCTTTTCCACTCCATTAGTAATTTATGAGAATTCCGTTCTTTCATATCGTCACCAACATTTGGTGCTTCCATTCTCTTTAGACTTAGCTATTTTAGTAGGTTAGTAGTGGTATCTCATTGCAGTTTTAATTTGCATTTCCGCGATGACTAATGATGAGCACTTTTCTTCGTGTGCTTATTATCCATTCATACGTCTTCTTTGTGAAATGTTTCCTCAAGTCTTTTGTCAAATATTTTGAAGAAGGGGGTGATACTTGTCTTTTCACTATTGAGTTGTAAGAGTTCTCTGTATATTATATATTTAAATCACATCAAAATGTTGTGAAAACCTTTCCATTTAACATTTCCTAGTTATTTTCTTAGTCTTTGAATACCCAGAAATGTTTAGTTTTGATGCATTTCCAATTATCATTTTATTATAACTCTCCTATATTTTATTTATGTTCTTTGCCTACTGCAAGTTTGTGTAGATTGTCTTGGATAAACTTTTTTTTTTTACTTATACTTTTTGTTTTAAAATTTAGCTCTGTAATCTATATAAATTTAATACCTATGCATAGTGTGAGGTAGAGATTAAGGTTTTTTTTCCATATACCTAGCAGATATTTAAGTACAACTTTTGAAAAGATTTTCTTTTTCCTTTCTTCATTAAATTGATTTAGCTTCATTGTAGCATTATTTGCTTGAATATGTCAGTCTATTTCTAGAATCTCTACATGTTTTAAAGTTATACTTGTCTATCCTTTTATCAAAAATACACTACCTTGGGTGAAATACATGAAGGAGATTAAGAGGTATAAACTTCTAGTTATAAAATAAGCAAGTTACAGAGATGAAAGTACAGCATAGGAAATATGGTCAATAATATTGTAATAACTGAGTGGTGAGAGATGGTGACTATATTTACCATAGTGAGCACTTAGTAAGGAATACAATTGTTGAGTCACTATGTTGTACACCTCAAACTAATAAAACATTGTATGTCAAGTATCCTTTAATAACAAAATAAAACACTACCTTTATTACAATGGTTTTATAGTAATTTCTTAAACCAGGTATTTTAAGTCCTCCAACTTCGTTCTTAGATTGTTTAAGCTATTTTAGTCTCTTTGCATTTCCAAATAAATTTTACAAAAACCTTGTCAATTTCTACAATAACACCTGCTGGAGTTTTCATTGGGGCAGTATTAAAACTACATATCACTTTGAGGAAAACCTGACACCATAACAATAGTGAATTGTTTAGAATAAAAATGGTATACTTATTTATTTAGGCCTTTAATTTCTTTCAGATATTTTCCTAGTAACGGTTAAATATTTCATATATTATTTGTAATATTTAGCTCTCAATAATTTATATGCTTGGATGCTCTTTGTTGATTTCTTTATTGTTAAATTTACTTATTAGTTTTAATATTTTCCCATAGGTGCCTTATTATGCTACTTAAATAACCATACAAACTTGAATGAAGAGATTTTCTTTTTTTCTTGACAACCTTTATGTCTTTTAATTTTTTTCTGTCCTTTTTGCAATAGCTGGGGCCTCCAGTAAAATGTGCAATGAAAATAATGAGTGAACATTTTGCCTTGTTCCCTCTGTTGGAAGGAAAGAGATATTTCTTGCACCATCCAAATATGGTGTTAGCTATGGTTTCATAGATACCCTTTATCAGACAGAGGTTTTTATAATCATAAATGTGTGTTGCATTTTACCAAGTGGTTTTTCTGCATCTATTGCAATCATACAATTTTTCTCACTTACTTTGTTAATGCGATGAATCCTGTTAATTGGTTTTTGAATGGTAAGCCAACCTTACCTTCCTGGGAGAGAATGCATGTGCTCATGATACTAATCTGCTATTTCTGGATTTAACTTGCTAATTTTTTTTTAAGAATTCTCATGTCTATGTTTTTTTTAAATTTTATTTTCTTATAATATCCTTTTCTGCTTTTGATATGAGGTATATGAAGGTTATACTTCCTCAGGAAATGATCATTTATCTTCTATTTTCTGAAACATTTTGTGTCAGTTTTTAAAATTATTTTTTCTTAAGTGTTTGATACAATTCATGACTAAAGCCTTTTGACACCAGTGTTTTCCTGTAAGGGAGATTAGTAGTTAGATACCAATTTCTCTGATAATTATGCTCTTTAGGTTTTCGATGTATTCTTTTGCCAATGTTACAAGGCTGTGTTTCCAAGAACTTTGTAAACTTCACCAGAACTGTCAGATTTCTCGCATAAAGTGACCCATTTTCTCTGTTCACAATACGTCCATACTCTTAGATGTATGCATATGTGTATACAAACTAGTGATAGGCTTCCTTTATTCCTTATATTGGACTTTTTGTTTTTTTGTCTGGTTTTTCTTAAATTACTGTGACAAATGGATATCAATTTCATTAATCTTTTCCAAGAAACATTTTTTTTTTCTTTTTGATTTTCTTTATTTGCCTGCATTTTATTACATTGGTTTCCATTTAAATTATTATCTCCCACCTCATTTTTTAAAATTTGCTTTCCTATTTTACTTGTTTTCTGATAATATAGTTATTTAATTCTATAAAGTTCTTTTATGGATTACTCCATAGGCATCTTATAAATTTAATATGTTGTATGTATGAAATAGAAATATTGTCTAATTTCAATTGTGACTTATTTTTAAGTTTATGTATTTTGAGAAAGAGAGAGAGAGAGAGAGCACGCGCACACATGTGGGGGAGGGGCAGAGAGAAAGAGAGAGAGAGAGAGAGAGAGAGAGAGAGCGGGCACACGTGGGGGAGGGGCAGAGAGAAAGAGGGAGAGAGAGAATCCCAAGTAGTCACAGAGCCTGATGTGGGGCTCGATATCATGAACCACAAGATAATGACCTGAGCCGAAATTGGCTGCTTAACCCACTGAGTCACCCAGGCACATCTGTGACTTAGTTTTTTGCTTACTTTTTAGTAGCACGTTGCTTAATTTCCAAATGTTTGGGATTCTTAGATATATCACTATTACTATTTTTGCATGTAAAACAGTAGTGGTCAGAAAATATACTTGGTAATAATTTTAAATCTTTAAAAGTTAGAATTGCTTTATGCCACTGAATATAATATATAGGCATACTTTGGAGATATTGTGGGTTCAGACCACAGCAATAAGCAAATGTTGCAGTAAAGCAAATCAGATGATTTGTTTGGCTTCCCAGTGCCTATAAAAGTTATGTTTACACTTGCTTATGTTATGTTTAAGTGAACAACAGCATTATGTCTAAAAAACAATGTACATACCTTAATTTGAAAATACCGTAATACTAGAAACTGCTAACCATCATCTGAACTTTTAGTGAGTGTGTAGTCTGTAGTTGTTCAGTATGCAAACTTGGTTGATAATGTTGTTTAAACGTTCTATATCTTTCTTGATATTTTTTATCTAGTTTTTCTATTAATTATTTATAGAGTGGTATTTAAGGCTACAAATATGATCAGGATTTGTCAATTTCTTCCTTTAGGCTTGCCAATTCTTACTTCATATGTTTTGATGCTTTGTCATTAATTATATACAATTTTATTTTTTTTTTATGTTTTCTTGATGAATTTGCTCCCTTTTTCATTATAAAACAACTGTTTCTGGGAATGTTCTTTGCCTTGAATTCTACTTTTTATGATATTAATACATCCACAGCAGGTTTCTTATGCTTAGTATTTACGTGCTATATGTTTTCCAGCTTTTAAACTTATCTTTTTTGTGGTATGCTCTTGCATGTGATGAGTCTTTCCTAGCCCAATCCACAGATACTAAGAATTATTTTGTTTTATTTTCTGATTTTCATTATCTGTTCACATATTTCTTTTTTTATTACTGAAGCATAATTGACATACAATGTTATATTGATTTCAGGTGTACAGTGTATTGATTAGACAATTCTATATACTACTCAAAAGACAGGTAGAGAATGTAGTCGACAATATTGTAATAAAGTTGTTCACATATTTCTCATTCTGGTTTTCTTTCTCTTCTACTAAGACTTCAAATTTACTTGTGTCAGACTACTTGAATTTGTCTTGTGGATCTCAGAAGCTCTTTTTCATCTTTTTCCAGATACTATCTTCTTTCTTTCTTTTCTTTCTTTTTCTTTTTGCTATGCATTTGGATAATTTCTTTTGACCTATTGCCTTCAAGTTGATATCATATTTTTTATTCCAACATTCATGTTTAGTTGTTTTTACAATCTATTTTTCTACTGAAGTTTTCCATATGTTTAGATACGTTTTCTACCATTCTTCTAAACCCTTTAAAATATTCATCACAGTTATTTTGAAGTCTCTGCAAATAATTCAATATTTGGGCCATCACCGGGTCTGCTTCTGTGAACTGATTTCATTCTGGACAAATGATCACATTTTATTGCTTTGTCTATTTATTTATCTTGATTTTACACTAGCTGTCTTATGGAAAAGAATAGTAGTGATTACATTAATTTTTGCTCAGAATAGAGCCTATTCTTTCATCTGTAACTGCTAGCCATTGAGTCCATCTCAACTGTAGTTGAGATGGTTCCGTTGTTAACTTTGGTTAGATTGAGTTCACCATTAACCTCAATGATATGAGTATATGATCAAGACCTTCCCTTGGCCTGGTATTGGAGCACCATGGAGACTCCAAGAATTCTTTTGTGCTTTATATTTCAGCCATCAACCTTCCATACTGTTTAAGGTCTCATTTTTTTACTGACAGCCTATCTTCCAGGTTCGTTTGTTTGGTTGGTTTACTGGGGACTTCTCTTTGTTTTTAGTATTATTCCCGGCTTTCTGTCACACTGGCACTGCATCTCTATTCTGCCTTCCTGCAACTAGCCTTTCAAGGCCTTGGCAATGTGTACAGCAAAGTCTACAGCATCTATGGAGGGTTTTTCTCAGATCCCTGTCCCTCTCTTAATGGGTAATAGGCAATGACAGTAAATTCTCAGGTGACTGGAACAGATTTCTCTCCTGTTTCCTGTTCCGTCTTCTGCCTTCATCAACTTCATTTCCCCCTACCTCAGGGTTCTTATCCTCACCTATTTCTCTCTGCTCCAAATATATCATGTGAATACATCATGGTGAAATCGGTGCGTGGGTGCAAAACCTCTTGGTGGCTGTAGCTCCTCAGTTTTTGAAGCTATTTTGCCACCCAGTGCTTGGCCTCTAAAGTTCATAAGAAAAGTTTAGCCAGTTTCTTCTTCCCTCTGCCAATGGTTGTTGCTTTGCTCTCCTGCTTCTCCATCAGAAATGAAAGCCATCATAAATATATTTTTTTCCGAGGAGGAGCTTGCCATTTTCTGTTTTGTCATAACTTTGAATTCTTTGTGTTTTCACCTGTCTGCTTAATTAAAAAAAAAACAAAAAACAGAACTTTACTTTTATAAATTATCCAGCTGCCCTTGTTGCTACCTGGGAATCATATTATGTTGTTACTTTCTTCATCTTTAGCAGAAGCAGAAGTTTTAAAATTATTTTTAATAGAAAAAAGATACCTAATATGATAGGTTTAAATAACTTATGATTTTCCATAGACTGGAGCTCTATCTGAACACAAAAGTGATTCAGGGCACCTGGGTGGCTCAGTCCGTTAAGCTGCTGACTTCAGCAGGTCAGGTCATGATCTCACAGTCCATGAGTTCAAGCCCCTCATTGGGCTCTGTGCTGACAGCTCAGAGCCTGGAGCCTACTTTGGATTCTGTGTCTCCTCTCTCTCTGCCCCTCCCCTGCTTATTCTCTGTCTCTCTCTGTCTCTCAAAAATAAATAAACATTAAAAAATTTTTAAATGATACAGAAAATTATTATCATCATAAAAATATTTTATATTTTGTAAATTACAAATTCCGAGTATGAAATTTTAATTAATGCCTTTTTAAAACTATGGTTATCTCTTTATTCTCCTTAGCTAGGGATTATCTTGTTGCAAGGGCAAAATCCCTCTCTTCCTAGCTTAAAGTTATTTTTTCTTTTAATATCGAATGACGGTATTCCCACACAAACAAATGGCCAGTGTCAGGGAATATAGAGTAAGCTTCATAGACAGCTGTTCTTTCTAGCCCTGTTAGATTAAATATCTTTCGTATCTGTTTCTCTCTGCACACAGGTGTCCCACTGTATCTAAAATGATTCTCTGAGCTCTACTTGGAGATATTTAGGAAGGAAAATCTGGTTTGCCAGTTCACGGAAAGTTCTATCTCGGGTTCAACCATGTCAAAACTGGGGGATGGGCTATGAAATACTAACAGGGAGTTGGGAGCCTTTATTTTTGAGTGTCGTTGTGGTTGTTGTTGTTTTAAATGTTTATGATCTTGCTTCTCCCTTAGTGAACAACTCTTTTGAGATCAAAGACCTGACTGGCTTATTCTATGTTATATTACCAATATGGAAGGAAGTGTCCCACACACAGTGTGCATTCAAGAAACATTTTAAATAATAATATCAAGCTCTTTTTTCTGCCATAGTGGTATTATTTAAAACAAAATTTTTTTAACGTTTATTTGTTTTTGAGAGAGAGAGAGAATGATAGAACGTGAGCGGGGGAGGGGCAGAGAGAGAGGGAGTCATAGAATCCGAAGCAGGCTCAAGGCTCCAAGCTGTCAGCACAGAGCCCCATGCGGGGCTGCAACTCACAGACTGTGAGATTATGACCTGAGCCGAAGTTGGACGCTTACATGACTGAACCACCCACGTGCCCCAGAAGTATTGTTTTCAATACCCTTTATTTCTATTATTTGTGAAATATATCACACAGTGCAATGCTTCTTATAAATTTTTAACTAAAGTAATACATATGAAATTTAAATATTAATTAATGTTTTTCATTTGTTAATTTATGTGTGGGGGGGAGGGGCAGAGGGAAAGACAGCAAGAGAATCTCAAGTGGTCTCCAAATTCAGTGCAGACTCCCTCACGGGACTTGGTCTCATGACCATGATATCATGACCTGAGCCAACAACCAAGAGTCAGAAGCTTAACTGAGCCACCCAGGCACCCATGAAATTTAAATATTAATTTAAAGCGTTATACAAATGATACTACCTAAAAGATTATATAAAACATGCATAGAAATTAGACCTGAATCACAGTTAAGAATGGAGTTGAGATTTCAGAAAAAACCTTTGACTATGCAGTATGAGAACAGACTTGAGCTAAAGGGTTATCAATTGAGTGAATAAGGTTAACACAGTAGATGGTCAGTGCAACACAGGGTAAAAGAATGGGAGTTTATGGAATTCTGAGTTATAGAGATTTCTTCTGAGGTGAGTCTTGATTGTTGAGTATGTTTCATCAGGCAAATACAGTAGAAAGAGTAGAGAACATTTGAAGTCTCATTATGGAGTGCTACAGCAAGTTCTTTCTTTTATTTGTTCTTTCCTTCCACCTTTCCTCTTTTCCTTCTTTCCCTCCACAAAATTGTATTGGATACATACTAGGTACTAGGCTAGGTACCTTTTTTCAGAGTGCAGAGAGGAATGAACAAAACAAATCCCATTCCCGTATACAGCTTACATTTTATGGGGGAAGACAAACAATGAAAAAATTCATTCATAAAGATGCATTTGTGTACATGTGTGTGTGCATGTGTGTGTGTGTGTGTGTGTCAGCAGTGATAAGCGCAAAGATAAAGAGTTACTGGTAGGGAGTACTATTAGCTGCTGTTTTAGAGAGACTGTCCTCTGGTCAAAGGCTGCCTCTTTGAACTTGAATGAAGGGAGAAAAAGCCATACAGGTACAGGAATAGAGGATTGGGTACAGTACATATCAGATGATGTCACTTGGAGATGGGAACCCACTCGTTATATTCACCTAAGTTCAAAAATGCCAGAAAAGGTGGAGTGGAATGAAGAGAGCACTGAGTGACAGAAAATAAATCTGGAGTGGCAACTGGGAGCCTGATTATGTAATGTATCACAGACCACAAAAAGGATTTTATTCTAATAAGAGAAATTGTTGGAGGGTTTGGAGCAGAAAAAAAGATATGGTCTTAAAAGGATCAGTCTGACTGCCTGGTAAAGAATAATCTATATAGGACCAATTGGGTCTGTGGGAAGGATTGTTTAGGGTAAGAATAATTGTTGTGCATTTTTTGAAATAGTGTTGGGCATATGAATATCTTCTGTTGTAGCTTTATGTGGTTTTAGAGTATTCTACATCAAATACCTTTTTTAAGACTTCTACTGTCAGTCAATGAAATGAATTTGCATTACTTCTGACACTAAGATATTTAGATAGAAAGAAAACAAAAATATCATTATGTCTTTTAAGACTCCAAGTGGTTGAATGCATTATTAGGCTGAATATGTTTTTTTGTGATCATGTAAGAGCAGGTAACAGCTATAATAAATAGTTTAATGTCAAAAATATAATTTTAAAACACCATTTAAAATCTAAAAAGTATAAAATCATCGATACAATCAAGAGAATATAAACGTATATCAAAAACATTAATTTTCCATATTAGATTTTAAAATGATTTGTCAGAGACTATTACCAGAAGAGAAGTTTTACAAAAAATACATGTGTAATATATTTTTAACAGCATCATAAATAGCAACATAAAGTTAAGTGAATTTAAAGAAGGCCTAAATTGGAAAGCATGGGATCTATCTGGGAGCTGTCGATGTACTCAAGGATAAGAAGTTATTTCATTTCAAGTGTGATATAATGGTTACCATTTTTGGACTGTTTACTCTTTGCCAGGCACTGAGCTAAGCATATTATACAGATAAGTTATGTTAATATTCTGTCAATTTATTGCTAAAGAGAATAAATTGTGGCCACTCACTACTGAAAAGTAAGACCATTTGTTGAAATCTATTTTGGGTAAGTAGCCAATTCTTAATTGAGAAAGTGAAAATATAATTTCATCAAGTTGTATTGAGATAATTGGTGAAATAATAGAATCTCAGGTCTCTCTATTGTCCTGGAGAGAAAGCTGAAAAATATTTAGTTGTAATGGTACGGAAGGAACTAATACACTTCAGCTTTATATTTCTTTTGTTTATTTCCTGCAGCTGCCTTGCAGGAAATGTGTGTATCATCTAATTGGGAAGGTGTCCACCAGCAATTACATCAGATGGAATCCATGGGATCCAGCAATTATTGCAGATTGGATTAAGAGGAAATGGATACTTAGTACTTCTTAATGATGATGATGACGATGACCATACTAAGAGTATTGGTGTGACATTAACAGTGAATAAAAGACTATTTTCATTATCTTTCTCCCTCTCTCCCTCTCCCTCTCCCCCCACCTCTTTCTCTTTCTCTCTTTCTTACTACGTTTGTGACATGCTATTTGTGTCCTAATTTTTCAGTGAGAACACATCCTTCTCAAGGTCTCTCAGATGACTATATACCAGATATTGATAAATGAACTAAACAAGTTATAGTAGCATACTTTAGAGAGATGTCATACGAAGGGCAGCTAATAGTAATCATAATTTTCTTCTGCATAATACATTGCTAAGGCAATCTAAAATTAAATTATAAACATTGAACAACTTCACTTCCTAGAGTCAAAGAAAAGGTCATTATTTCCAGAACTGAATTTTGACTGCATCTTACCCAATAAACTTCCACCTATCCAGCTTAAGCTTAATGTCGAGTAGAGAAAAAAATAATTAGTACAGAATGCAGAAAAATCAAAAGATTATCTAAATGGGATTTGAAATATTTCTCTTAGAAATCAAAAGATAATTTTCTGTGTTATTAAAAATTACTAACAGAATTACACATTCAATTATAAATCATTTTAAAGTGTGATTTAAAAAGTGTAATTTCTTTTGATGCTATAAACTTTGATGAGTAATGTAATCTTGTACACTTCTAATAAGCAGATCATATATAGAGTCATGGACGGAACCTAACCCAGTACTAAGCACTGCAAAGAAAAAAGGCACTGGTACTGCAAAATTGATACTATAAACAAAATGCTGAATTTAACAAGATATTCTGATTAGATGGAAAAATAATAAGATTAAAATAATAATCTAACAGTTCAGGCTTTTTTCATGTATCATAAGAAAATATGGGAAAATGTGTTCTAGAGCTAATAGCTGGGAAAAATGAACTTGATCTCTTTTCATTAGGAATGCAAACTTTTAGAAGTCTAGGGAGAATCTATAGAAAGAGATATTTACAATACTAGTGTATGTAAGATTGTGTGTGTTTCCTTGAATTCTTCTTTGATGCGCTAGGTGCCTTTTGGGTATTTTGAAGTATGTGTTTGTGAAGATTTTTTTTTCTATTCCAGTCAATAGGAAATAAAATTAAGTTTGGTGTTTAAACATATCTAGACTAGGATATAGGGCCTCAAGAGACTCATCATTTTTGGAGAGAATAATCATACTGTATTTACTTATTATAGGCATTTTACCTTTTATGAATTCCTTCAAGAACCTAATATGTGATCTCTCTGTGAAACTTCTTTTTGTACAACTAATAGCAAAATTTGTGTGTTGTCCAATTCCACTTTCAAAATTATTATTACCATGTGATACAACCTCTATATGTTACAGCATTATAGAAAGTAGGGTTCCGGCACTGATGGCCAATTTTTCATTCTTTTCTATAACCTCTCACAGGAGCTGCTGTCCCTGCATATGCATGTATGTCTTCTTTCACATTCCTGTTGTAAACATAACCTTTATGGTTTATAACATTTATTTTGCTTTAATAACTGAGGTAAATCCCAGGGATCTTCAAGGCCATAGAAGGAGTCTCATGCATTATCAGTTTGATTAAATCTCAACTCCTGATTATGAGAGCAGGACACTTACCACATTCTGACTCATGGCAGCTTTATAAAACTTCTTCTGTGTCATCATGAATAAAGATCTGTCCACTGATCTGGACAATGTAAGATTTTCAATGATAAATTCATATTGTGACCCAACATTCTTTTAGTCTTATGTTTGGGGAAGCAGTGCGTGGTATGTAAATAACTCTTTAGCCAATGAGAGAGAAAGACAAGTGAAACCTATCAAAGTACAGTCTATGTACATTGACAAGGCATATTCAAATTATCTCATGTCTATGTGGGTGACGTTATGTTATAAGAGGGTCACTGACTGAGTACAATCTATACAAAGTAAAGCTCAACTAAATTTTCTGGCTTGGTAGGGATAAAAATGAAGGAAAAGTCCACATTCTGTGATTCAGTTATTTCTCTGTAGGGACGACTATAGCATCTGTATATAGGCCTAAATTTTTATTATTATTGAAAGGAGCGGCCATGGATTTAAAAGATTACCAGTGGAACAGCACTTGGCTGTGCCAGAGAACGGTAGCTATCTAGCCTCTGTATCCAGCTGTTAGAAAAATATCACTAAGTTTATTTGTGCTCCCAATTCAGAGATTGTAGACATATATTTGGGAGCACCTCACATAATGCCCATCCTACCTGCCTTTCCTACCTCCCAAGAGAGTCAGCTTTCTGCTGGAAAGTGTCTAGGTGGCCCATTCTGAATCTGAAATTGCCCCAACTCTTGTCCTTATTGAGCTAAATTTGTTTCCCTACAACTTTCCCCTCACCAGTCCCAGGTCTGCTCTCTGGACCTGTACACAATTATCTAATTCTCTTTTCTGACAACCCTTGACATAGCTAAAAACAGCTATCATGCCTCCCTAATATTTTATCTTCCAGGCTATTTACCCACCATGAAAATAAGATTACTATCCCTGATGTGCCTTGTTTCAGAATGGTGATGAGAATAAGGTAAAATAATAGATGTGAAAGTGTGCCAAGAATACAAGTAAAAATACATGAAATTTATCATTGTTATCTTTAAATTTTTTAATGTTTATTTATTGTTGAGAGAGAGACAGAGTGCGAGTGGGGAGGGGCAGAGAGAGAGGGAGACACAGGATCTGAGGTAGGCTCCAGGCTCTGAGTTGTCAGCACAGAGCCCAATGTGGGGCTTGAACCCACGAACCATGAGATCATGACCTAAGCTGAAGTCCAGTGCTTAATCTACTGAGCCACCCAGGCACCCCTATGATTGTTATATTTTAAAACTAATAGGTATGAAACTCTAAACCTTCAGCTGACTTTTTTTTTTTTTTGCCATGGTACCTTAAAACTTCAATTGTTTAAACTTCTGCATTCGTAGATTAAGCTAAATTAGTGCTTGTATAAGCAATATTTAGGGCAGATGAGGCAAGTTAATGCAACCTCCAGGAAGGATAGAATATGTTCCTGAAGACACTTGCAGTTTTGCGAGTGCAAAGAAGTTGAGGAACTGAGCCAAGGGGGCTTCTTGGCAAACCAGACCGCCAGAAATTCTGTCCCTGACTACTGTTACTTTATTTTCCTATGGATTTCTCATTCTAGTAGAGTCAGATGGAGGAGGAGGTCCTCACTGCAGGCCACATGGAGTGATGCTTGTCACTGCATCCCTCTCTGTAAAAGCCAGAGGCAACTTGGCTCAGCTGCAGTGTGTTGTTGGCTTGCAAAACTATACTAGTTTTGCAGTTTCTCCATTTTCATTCTGTTTTATTTTTCACGAGTCTTGCAGACCGACACAATTTCTTCTGAATTTTCAGCTGAAATTATTCTATTTCCCCTATACTTTGGTGCCTTTCTGATTTCTTCTCTGATCTACCTTTCTAATGGATATCACCCACTCAAAATGTAATAGAACCTGGGAAGTATACTCTTGAATTTTCATGACTTGGTTTTCTTCTCTTTTCTTCTCTTTTCTTCTGTTTTTCTTTTCTTTTTTCTTTTTTCTTTCTTTTTATCTAACAGGAAACTTCTCTTTCTCTCGTATTTCTAACAATCTGGCCTCCATGGGCTACAGGTGTTCACCATTTTGCATGGTGTTCACCACTAGTATGATCTAGAATCCATCTGCATTCTGTAATCAGACTCACTAAAGTTGTTAGCTCAGAAATTCCATCAGCTAGAAGTCTTCCACAGGAGCTTGGTGGGAATAGGACCCCTTTATCTCTTTCTCCTGGAGGCTAGACCAAGCGGCTCTCATCTTCTGCCATTAAAATTCTAGTCTGTTTTTCCATGGTTGTGGTTGAGATGTTGGTCAGGAAATTCCACTTACTTCCAGTCTGTTTCTTCATACCCCATGTATATACTTGATGTTTTGTGGACTTCTATAACCTCATTGCATTGATGGTTCATGTGGGGAGGAAATTTCCTCAGCAGATAAAATATCAATAAATGGTAAATAGTTGGCACTTCTATCAATTGGAAAAGCTAGGTCATATTTCAAGGATGCTAAAATTACTTTTTATAAATTTACAATTTTTATGCCTCTGTAGGATCAATTAACTTATATTAGATGTAGAATTTAGTATACTGCTATCAGGACCTGAAAACTTATGTGAAACTGAATAAATATGACTGCATAAAGGCTGAATAATATATCTAATGAAACTAGTTTGTTACATAAAATTTATCCCCAAACCAAATCTGGTAGGAAAGTTTAAAAACAAACATCAAAATAATTCTAGTAGCAAAAAGAAATCAAAATTATATATACAAACAATTTATAAAATCATGAAAAGAAGAACTTAGTATATTAAAACCTATAGAGTGTTTTAAAGATATATCAGGGAAATATTCTTATCACAAAGCACTAATTTCTAAGCATTAAATCATTTAAAAACCTTAAAAAATAATTAAAAGAAAATGTAAGGAAATCATTTAGATATAAGCAAAGAATTATTAATTACAAATAGATAAGTAGTAAAATTCATTTATAAATCTAAAAACTGGTTATTTTTAAACACAATAAGTATATAGATAACCTATTCAATAAGAAGAAAAATAGAAGTAAATAAATTATGATTTAGAAAGAAGATTATAAGTGCTGCTAGAAAATCATTTTGAGAGGCTATTTTATAAACTTCTATACAATCATATATAAAAATATGTGGACAGTAGATTGATTAGTACAGAGAAATATTACACAACAGTTAAGAAGGGGGCAAGAATTTTAATCTTATTTCTCTCATTTGCTAGCTGTGTAAAATTGGGAAATCTATTCATATTATCTGTGCTTCAGTTATATCATCTGCAAGATGAGGTTGATGATAATTAGATTTATCACACCACACTGTCCTGAGGATTGAATTAAAAAAAAATGTATCTAACGAAATTTGCAGATTCCTGGCACCTAGTTTGTGTCTAATAAAAGTTAGGCATTAGAAACAGTGGCAATATTTGGGTTTTGCAAGCAAGCTTAGTGTTTTACTGGTCACTGACTTGGATATTCTTAAGCTATAACTTTATTGTTCGAATTGCTTCAATTTTAAGTCTCAGCACACAGATTGGCAAATGGTAGGCAAATCAATGTAGACATTTTCAAGTAAATAAAACCCAAACTAATGATTCATCAAATTCAAGGGGCAGAACTCCGCCCCAATTCAAAGCCTCAGGGGCCTCATTTCAAAGGGCCACTTCTAAATTTCTTTCATCTTCCCACTTAGTTGGCTATCATACCATAAACAGAGCTGGGCGTGGGCAGGGAGATAACTCCTCCTTGGACTTAACTGAATGTAGACCCTATGTTGTCACTGGTATCAGCTGTTGGAGCCCTCATCATCTAGTCTCTTGGTCAAGAAAACATCACTTATAGCTTGGGCAGATTCACTTTTGTTTTTTCTGTTTAGCTCTCTGGCATTGATGATCGTCTAGACAAGGTAGTCTGGCCACCCCGCTCCCCTGCAAGTGTAGAAGTGGCCTGATGTCATATCATCCTAGCTGCCAAGTCTTGGATCTCTGGAAGACAGAAGTGATGCACACTTTCATTTCCTTTCATCCAGTGGAGAACCGTAAAGGAAACACAGGCCAGTTCCTGCTAGCTTTCCCTCCCTCAGATTCTCCTGGTGGAGCTGAAGTTTCTTACTACTCCTCACTCATCCTTTCCTTCATTTGAATTCTTTTACATTCAGCTTCCAGGGGCTTTACTAAGTGTGATGTGAGTGAGGGGATGGTGTTGATGAAGCAGATCATGTCTTGTTTCAAGTCTATGAGCTTTCAACTCAAACTAATGTTCAAATGTTTTAAACTGACATCAGAGGGAGGTATTGCTTCATACTTAGAGGAGAAAGAAGTTGACAGAGACACAAGGAAAGTTTAGTGTGAGTGGAAAGTAAACACAGATCAGAGAGGGAATGAAATCAGACAAGTGAGCAAGACTCAGGATATGTATGGTCTTAGAGATCATAATGAAGCATTTAGATCGCATTCCCATTGTAATGGTAAGCAATAGAAGAGTTTTATGCTGGGGAAAAGTATAATTTGGTTTATGATGCTGAATATGTGTACCATTTCACATTTCATAGACTAGAGAAGAGGTAGGGAGATGTCGTAGGATAGTGCTGAACAAATCCAGGGGAGAGATGAGATTGTGGTGATAGTCCAATGTTGTTACAGTGCAAATGATGGCAAATTAGATGTGGAATGGAAAGAAAATGAGAAGAATCAAAGATGAGTCCTTTTTTATAGGCCTGAGAAACGGAGTAGTTGGTAGGGCCATTTAATGAAATGGGACATTTATCCTGCTCTAGGCTTTGAGATATAAGAAGTTAGGGAGAAAAAATAGCTTCCATTCAAGAATGATGTACTCAGGGAGATGAAGGTAACCTTCAAATGTGAGAGTAAAGATTCATGGAAGTGGCTAATGACAGAATAGTCATTGCCCCTGGTGAGGGCAGGATTTGTTTGACTAAGGAAGGATATGAGGGAAATTCCTGTGGTAATGGAAATGTTCTATAATGTGACACATAGAAGTATATGTGTTTGTCAAAACTCATGGAGCTATATACTTAAGATCTGTTCCTTTCATTGTGAGTATCTTACACCTCAAAAATAGAAACTCATGTGTTAGAAAAACAAAAGTAATTTTGCTTGCTTATAGAGAGGGATGGGGAGAATAAAAATCAATTCATGTAAGACAGGTGTCCACTGGGATACGGGTGCAAGCCAGCTTTAAGTCTCTGAGTACACTGTTTCTACTTAGCTTAGTCTTGCCAAAAGTTTGACAATCTCAACTATAAAGAACCCATCACAGTTACCTGAAGAGGTAAGTTATAAAGAACTCCCTTTGTAGTAATGATACCTTGTCAGTTAACCTGCCTTCTATGATCAGATAGATATGTGAAGCCTTGTATCAGTCACTGCCTCACCCTAAATTTCTCAGTGGGGTGTAAGGAAACAATGATTCATGGATAGCTTGTGTTTCTATACAGTGGAGGTCTTCTTGAAGAAGAAACATGTCTTGGGAGCTATCAGGAGTGTCTCCCTACAGATAGAGACATTCAGACACATTTAGGACAACAAAGTGTGGTGGTTAATACTATGTGTCAACTGAAGTCTCTTTCCCCTTGTTGGTGGCATTTGCTTGCTTTCCAGGGTAATGAGCACTCATCTCTGGAGAGAAGGGTAAGCAGATGTGCCAATAGCCATAAACGCTTAGAGTCTTAATTTGGGGGGTCCTCCACTGTGATGCAAACCCTCCGCATGCAGAAGTAAACATTTTGCCCTCATCATGTTGCCCTGTGGGGTTTGGGGCATGGGGATTCAATACTAAGATATTGCTCTGGCTACTGCTTTTGCTGCGAGTAACAAATTATTTGTTATCTCTGGCTTTGGGTTTTGTGTTCTTGCCAATACACGCGTATAGAAAAGCAAACTAACTTGGTAGCTTGCAAGTGAGGCAATCTCAGATCCTTCACAGTTTTGAAACTAAAATGGAGATTCTACGGTAATCATGTTACACTTTCTCAGGCTGTAGATCAGATCCTTGGATCACGGTCTCATCTCTAAAGCCAGGTGGTCCACAGAGGCCAGCAAAATTTGCTGGATATTTCTAGCCAGTGTAATGGGACCTATGAACATTTAGAGCGACCTGCTTTTGAGGATGAAATATACAATTCTGCAGCAGTGTTTACAATGCCCCCAAGCTCCAAATACACCACTAGTAACTTGCATTATTGCTTAAGCCTAGTCATTTGTTATCAGTTTTCATTGTGACTCTGCATTCTAAGACGGGGGTACAAAGAGTAAGCAGTGGGTATCCACCCCCATCACTGCCACCACAGGAGAAAATTTTTGCATTTAATTTGCGTTTAAATTGAGGAAGCTTACTTATACTTTCATCGCAAAAAAAACAAAACGAAACAAAACAAAACAAAAACCTTCCCTTGATTTCAAACATATAGATTCTTAATTCTTCTAACAGGAGGCTCAGTTTTTACCTTTTCTGAAAGTGGAATACATAGACAAGTTAACAATGGACCTCTGTTCAGATGTACCACCACTATCTTCCTAGATCAAACTAATATGAATATATTATATATATATTCATGTATTATATATGAATACATATATTCATATGTAATATATAGTATATTATAAATTCATATTATACACATAAATATATAATATACTATACATTATATATAATATACATGATATATATGATGTATTCAAATACATCATATATATCATGTATATTATATGAATATATGAACATATATGAATATATTATATATATCATATATATTTTATATATCATATATATATATATCATATATTATATATATGAGAGTGAGAGGGATAGGGAGATCAGAGAATCTGAAATCTGCCACACCATAATACTCTCCTTGATGCTGTATCTTTCTAGGATAGCAAGATCTCTCTTCACAGCTTTCTTCTTGCCTGATACTCCTAACTTCAAGAGCCAGCCCTCTTCTGATGACAGCTCTTTTACTGACATGTTCCACACTTCTGGTCCTGCTCGAAAGGCATTAAACTTGTCCCTCAGTCTCTTTCTTAGGCAACAAAGCCTATAATTCCAGCACATGCTACCGTATTGTCAGTCTCTGGAACTCAACTCCTCTAGTCTAGGATTCCCTGGATGAAATAAAACATATTAGCTTTATGAATCTGTCTGCAGCAAAAACTTCTCTGTAGGTTTAGGGGAGGAGATAAAAGAAAGAGATACTTAGAAAATTCTATACCTGTAAATATATCTTGAAATATAGATGAAATTGACTTTAGTCCTGACATTATAATAACATTTATGCTTATGTTATTAACATTAAATAGTGGCAATGGGAGAAATTTTCAACACATTTTGTAAGCCATTACTTTGTGTGACTGACCAGTCTAACCGGGTAATAGTTTTAATGCCTTATTGAGAGACAGGATCTGATAGTGTATCTGCTACACCTTGGTGGGTTATTTCCTCCTAGGTAGTAACATGCAATGCAATATACAGGACTTTGGATTTTAGATTTTGATCGATGAGCTCACACTAATTTCTATTCAGTTTGTTTTGTTAGTGGGAGACTTTAAGAAGTTTCAGATCTATTTTGTATTTTTGAGGGTATTTAAAACACAAATGATATCCTTTACAGAAGAGATTGCTCCGTATCTCTTTCTTCATGTCAGTTCTTTACATGTCTAGGATTATTACTTATCTCCTAGAAAACTCTCATCTTTTATGAAAGAATGAAGTGAGAGCACAAACTATTTCTAAGAACAAAAGCACCCGAATATCTGTCTTTTCAGCAAGGCAAAATAATCTTAAATTGCTTTAAATTCTAAGCGATATTATCTGGATGGAAAGATAATGCCTTTGTGTCCCTTATATCATTCACCAAACCACACTCTGGGACTAATTAAAAGAAAGATTCATAACAAATAATGAGATAGGAAAATAAAAATATTCTTTTTCATTTGTCTTAATTATTGTATCTATATATGCACTTAAAACATCTAGAAAAAGTCAACTATCTTCAATTACAAATACCAGTGAGATATTCAATTACCTTTGAGCCACCAAGAGTATCTAACGAAATACATGGACTATTTTGCTTTTTTCTTACAACCCACTGGACAGTCTGCCACTTGGTAAACTGTTCCCACACCAGAGCACATTAATTCAGAGTCCTCCTGGGAACTGAAACATGACTTACCCTACGAATCCCTTTTCTCTCAGCAACCAAATAGCAAGACGTGTCCCTTCCCCTCCCAGTAAGTACCTTTGGTATGACCGCCACGCTGTGGACCTGGGGCACCTGATGCAGAGAAACAGTGGGCTGAATACGCTGACTTCATGGCTCTGAAAAGATGCTTCTCAGTTGGGTTGAATGCATAATGTACATAACATATTTCTGAAGTTTCCTTATTAGGGCCCTAGCAGACAAACTTTATGCTTCAATTTCCTCCTGACACATTACATCTGATGAGTCCCATCTCCAAACCCTTGATTCACAGCAGAAAAGCATGGATTCTCAGTATTTCTTCCCTATCCTCCTCATCCTTTCGGAAGCACACAGTATTTCTGGGTTTTTTCTCTACTTACACACATTCTGTCTGAAACATCCTTCTTTTATAATATCTAGGTGACACCTGGGAAAAGGTATGTGGTACAAATCTGTCTTCTGAAATCTCTCTTCTTCCCTAAACCTCACTTGGTTTGTACGATGTGGTCTGCAAACTCAATAGCCCAGATATGATGAATTGAAGTGAATTCCCTGCTGATTGCTACTAATGAGGGCACAGGTTCAAGATAGGAAGATAACCTTCTCTTTTAAAGATTCAGTTAATGGGGCGCCTGGGTGGCTCAGTCGGTTAAGCCTCCGACTTCAGCTCAGGTCACGATCTCGCGGTCCGTGAGTTCAAGCCCTGCGTCGGGCTCTGGGCTGATGGCTCAGAGCCTGGAGCCTGCTTCCGATTCTGTGTCTCCCTCCCTCTCTGCCCCTCCCCCATTCATACTCTGTCTCTCTCTGTCTCAGGAATAAATAAACGTTAAAAAAAATTTAAAAAAAAAGATTCAGTTAATACAAAATCTTAGTATTATTAAACACGAAAAAGTAATTTTATAAAATCCCTCTATTACCTTGCCATACCAAAACCAAAACCAAACATCTCTAGGCTAAACACAGCCCGTGTGGCTATCAGTATATGGTGTCAGCTGTAGAGAGGGACAAAGGCATACAAAAGATGATACTGGCTGTTCTTTGACTATAGCAAAAAAAAAAAAAAAAAAAAAAAAGGTTACAGAGAGGTAAGGAGGCAAACCATAAGAGACTCTTAAGAACTGAGAACAAACTGAGGGTTGATGGGGAGTTGGGGAGAGGGGAAAGTGGGGGATGGGCATGGAGGAGAGGACTTGGGATGAGCACTGGGTGTTGTATGGAAACCAACTGGACAATAAATTCTATTTAAAGAAAAAAAAAAGAAGAGGTTCATCTGAATTCCATTGCCAAATGGAAAAAAAAAGATATGGACATTTCCTGTCTGCTTCTGCCATCACTGCTATTGATCCTCACTACCATAAAATGCCTTCCAGGAGTGTGATTCAGAAGATTAACTCTGAGTTATTCTCACAAAGCTCTTCTTCAGCTCCCCCATCGATGGTTAGCCTCACGGTCACTTGCCATTGTGTCTCCTTGCTTAGCACTCATTCTATTTGTCAGGGATGTTGGCTAGATAGATCTCTGCTTACCTGATTTATAGTAACTAAACAAACCCTGTCATACCAAGTGGAGAGAGTTTATACTGATCCGTTGCTATCCCCTCCCCCTGCCCCCTTTCTTCAATTCTTCATTCCCCTCTTTAAGAAACGGGGCAGATTAATTTGCCTACTGCTCAAGTAGACATCAAACCAGAGAGTAATACCTCATGTCCCCTTTCCCCAGCCCCCTCCATCTGTATTAGTGGTTCTCTTAATGGACCTCTCAACTGGCTAGGAGTGGAGAGAAGCATGCCTTTATTTTTTCTTCCTCAGGGAGCAAATGAGAAAGCTCAAGCTTCTCAACCGACAACAATTTCAGATTCTATAGATTCCTTCCTCCCTTCTCAGCTCTGATTGTTTGCTTATAGATTATATAGTCTGATTTGGGGGGTAAACACCTTGAGTGATATTTGCAGGGAGTGAGTCTATTATTTTCAATTCTTAATGAACTTCAACAGAAGTTGTTTAGCCACCGTGTGCTGTTCTCTACTTGACATCTTTTCCTCCCTTCCTCCCTCCCCTTCCCTCCCTCCTCCTTCTTCCTCCTCCTCCCCCCCTTCCTCCTCCTCTTTCTTTCTTTCTTTCTTTCTTTCTTTCTTTCTTTCTTTCTTTCTTTCTTTCTTTCTTTCTTTCTTCCTTAACTACCTAAACTTTGGACACCAGATCCCAGTTCTGAGATACCAGAATACATTCTCTTCAGTATTGGACATTTGTATGATATTGGAACCATCCCACAGGGAATGGGCTGTGAGGTTTAGGGGAGATTCTAGAAACATTCTGAAGGCTAAGAGCTCAGTGAAGTAACCCTACATCAGCATGACATAAAGAAAACATGGATGGCGTGCCAGTGTAGGAGGAGAGAAAACTGCTCTCATTCTGTACAAATGAATGCTTCTTGGAGGACAAGGAGTATGAAAATAAGAAAAAAAAAGTCCTCTGGCTCCCAGGGCTGAGCACAGGAGTCTTCAGCAAGATGTCTTGACACTAAGCAGTAGAGCAAGCAGTCAGGGACCCAGAGTTCTCGAGAAGGTGGGCTAATGGGCTGAGGGAAAATATGATAGTCCTGCCTCTTTGGATGGTGCAAAGGGTCTAGCTGATACTTGCCTAGCTTCCCTTGGGGGAAGCAGATACTGTCAATGAAGGCATCTTGTAAGGAAGGAGAGGAGCCTGAATACTTTTTCCTCCCCTCAAGTCCTCTCTTGTGCAAGTTTCCCTTTTCTTGCTGCTATCTTCTCTGGAGTACAAGTTTAGGAGAGAGAATAGCAGGAGTGCCTGGGTGGCTCAGTAGATTAAGTGTCTGGCTCTGGTCATTAGCTCACAGTTTGTGAGTTCAAGCCCCACGTCTGGCTCGGCACTGACAGTGTGGAGCCTGCTTGGGATTCTCTGTCTTCCATTCTCGCTGCCATTCCTCTGCTAGCACGTGCTCTCTCTCTCTCTCTCTCTCTCTGTCTCTCTCTCTCTCTCAAAAATAAATAAACATTTAAAAAAGAGAGAGAGAATAGCAGTGATCAGTCCTTGAGGACGAGACCAGATATGAATGTGACACGCTTTCTGAGCCTGTGAAGCAACCTGAAAGGTGGTTGAGTGGTGGCAGTGGCAGTGAGGGCAGTGATGAGGGGTGGATGCGGGGGAAGCTTAGAGAAAAAGATTTGCACTAAAAGACTTGCGCTAAATTCTACCCAGAAAACACACACTTGAAAGGAGTATCTTTCCGCCTCGATTGAGCCTCACAAAGGAGACAGAGCTGGGTTAATACAATAAAGTTCCTATTGTGCAAATATAGGATTTCTGACTGTCATTCATTCCCAGTGAAGGAATATCCCTACAGGACAAACTCTCTTCCCTTTTCTCCCACCTAGTCACAGAGGGACACTCCCCACCTTTGGCCCTGGCCCAGTACCCCTAGATGGAGGAATCATGAACTTAAGCAGGGGAGCAATTCAGTCTTCGTGGTATCCAGCTCAATAAGAGGAGAGAAAACTTGTTTTTCCTCCTCCTTCTTCTCATCTGTTGCACTTTGATCTTAGTTAAGTACCAAGATCCAACTGAGGTTCCCAAGTTCTGGTTCTTTTCTCTAGGGCTGGATTTCTAACTTGACACCACATTGTGGAAAAGGTGGAACTGTTCAGTCAAGCGGGAACTTACAGCTGAAAGCCTGTGTGTTGTAGGGTATGGACAAGGGTGCATCTCTGGTTTGAGGTGAAGACTCAGGGAAGCGTTGAGGTGATTCTCTGGCTAGCAGTAAAGGCCAAGAAATGAAGCCTGTGGTAAAGAAAGCATACCCGGGCACCCAGCTGGTTCTATTGTGCATCCCTCGCTTGATTAAGCTCAGGTCATGACCTTGCAGCTCTTGGGTTCGAGCTCCACATTGGGCTCTGCACTGACAGTGTGGAGCCTGCTGGGGATTTGCTGTCTCCCCCTCCCTCTCTCTTTGCCCCTCTCCCACTTATGCACATGTGCTCTCTCACTCCCTCTCAGAAATAAATAAATTAATTAAAACACAGCAAAACAAAACAAAAGGAAACTATGCCCGAGCGTGCTACCCCATCCCCTGGAATCTGCGAGGCTCAGCAATAGATAAAGCTGCTCCTTTCGAAGGACACAATGTGGGTCACACCAGAGGCAGGTGAACAGTGGTGATCTGAGCAGAGTGGGAAACAGAGCCGTCCCAGGAGACTGCAGCACAGGGATGGGGAAAGGTGCGGACGGCTTGCCCAGGCTGTGAATGGCTGGGAACTTGCTGACACAAACCAGAAATACAAACACACCGTGGAAAAGGGAGTTTATGGATTATAATAACAACCTCCATACGAATGTTATTTTTTATTATAATTTTTTTTGGGGGGGATTACAATTCCTTTTATGTGAGCCTCAGGAAAAATTTTTATGTGGCTCAAATAGTTGAAACCTGCATAGGTCTTGAGTATGTAGAAATAGGCCCTCGAGACGGAGTGCAGGAATAGCCCTCGGAAATAGCTGGACCCTGCTCAGTGGGGCGAGAAGAATCTGAGGTCTGAAGGCAATGAAAGGGTGCAGAGAAGAGGGGGACAAGGGGAGAATAGTCTCTACGGTGCAAAGAGAAAGGCCTAGGGACAAAATGCAGCATGGGGGCAGCAGGTCAGAGACTGAAAAATGACCCTTGGCTCCGCAAGTTTGGCAGAAACTGGAGCTAGGGCCCTGTAAGACGAACTTTGGATTTTTCACATGTTGTCAAACGAGCTTGGAGTAACCAGCCTCTACCTTGGAAGCAGGAAGCTTGCAAATAATTAAACATACCAAAATAATTCAGTGACCAGAATGCGTTTCCCAGTTCAGACATTTTTTAGGAGTGCCGGGCCACAGGAAGGAAATATGTGATTACCTCAAAATCGTCTAGGAAACAATTACAGAAGGGCTTTAAGCAAGAATGACTTGCTAAAGATATTTACCTATACACTCCTTCAGACTGAATCGGTGCTGAGGGCCAGCATTTGGTTTGTTTTGGTTTTTTCGGTGGCTGGTACACTACACACATAACAGATGTTCAATAGACGTTTGTGAAATGGAGAAACAAATGAAAGGAGAAAGAAGGACGCAGGGCAGATACCAGTCACTGGTTAGAAGTAAGCAACACGGCAAATGTTTCCCCTTAGCTACTTTGACATTGCCTTTCCCTCTACCCAGAACAATCTTCCCCTCTCCACACATGCTCGCGTGCACGCACACACACACACACACACAGCTGCATGGCATGGTTCCCTCATCTACTACAAGTTTATATTCCTTTATCACTTTATTTAAAAGTGCAAATCTCCCTTAAACACAGGTCGCCATTCCTATTCTATTTCCTGCTACATGGCCTGCATACCATCTGGCCCATTATATATTTTATGCATATTTATTTTCTTTCACCACACTTTGGTAGCAAGCTCCAGGACAGCAAGAACATCTGTCTGTTTTGCTCACCAACATATCCCTAGCAACTAAAGAGTAGCTGGTCCACAGTAAGGAGTTTCGAAGGAATAAATATATGCATATGAATGAAGGTATACATATGAGCCATGAAACTAGTTCTTTGAAAAATAGAAATGATTTTTTTTCCAGCCAGACTGAAAGAGTCACGTTGAAGAAATTAAAAACAAAAAAAGAAAAAGAAAGAAAGAAAGAAAAAAAAAGGAAAACCCATTACCAGATATGAATTAAAGTCTGTCTGCTTTCATGTATTCAAAACCCCAACCAACACAGAACAGTAGTCAGAAGCTGGACCTAATTTCGAGGAAGGAAATTAGAAGCTTATTTTCTGTCTTTCCATCGCTTTTGAGCCCGTGTCCTGATACAAGCCAAATGTTGTCTGTCAGCCTGTTACAGCGTGAGCTCTCATGTGCTGCCACACTTTTCATTGCCGTCCCCCCGAGTTAAACTGCTCTGTTCTGCTGCCTCCCTGTCTAGGGCTTGAGATAAAAATGCTCAGTTGCCGATGCCATGCTGTCTGTCTCCAGTGTTTAAATGCTTCCGTATCATGGCGTTTGCATCTGACTACATCTTGACAGCTTCCAAATAAGACTTAGAGAAACCAAGCGACCGCTGGGATGATGACTAATCATTTCACAGAACAGTGAGAGGGAAAGAAAGGTATGGCTCTTGCGGCCCTCGGTTTTCCTTCAGAGAAACCCCATCACCACATAGAGAGGACAGATTCCTTGCGGGCACCATCATGGGCACAGCTGTAACGGGTCAGCAGATGCAGCTCTGTTCCTATGTGCATTCCACAGGAATAGGAAATTGGCTAAAATTAAAATAAAAACATAAAGAGATCAAGCCCTTCCTCAAATAAGGTATATATAGAAGCCAAAAGCCACTCTGGTGATTGTTCTAGACCTTTCCAAGGAGGAGCAGATGTTGTGAATTCTCCCCAATTTTTTTTTTGTAAATGTAAATGTTCACCAACGCCTAAGTGATTCTTAATGCAAAACTGCAGGAATGCTGAAATTCAGAATTTCCAGCAAGTTGTATTTATTAATATTGTTCACATGTGCTATGCTTCCTTGCTTTTTTGTTTGTTTGTTTGTTTGTTTGTTTGTCTTTAGGGTATTCTTTGATGTGAGTCCAAGTGGCTGGACAAAGGGTGTGGAGCGATACGTGTGATACACGTATTTATTGAAGAGGAATGTGGTATACCAGGTAAATGCCAGTTGCCATTAGCTTGTAAGCCTTGTCCCAGGAAAGATGTAGAGAAGTATGAAATATCATAGAATGTGCCCTTTTTCAGACTATGTATATCTACCATTTATCTAAAATACCCTTCTAGTAGGATGGCTGCCTTTCAAATTCCTTTTGTAATCTTCTGAAATTCAATTTCACTCAGGACATTTTCTCAAATTTTCCACCACATTTTCTTCCCCACATATCTTCCTAAATTTATAAAGTTAGGGTGCAAAAAAGAAAAGTTGTCATAAAAGACCATTTGTCAATATTTGTTTTAGATGTATTTATTTGTAATATAGAAACGATGTTGGTTGCTAACATCAACAGGGTCTCTTGGAAGGGATATTTGAATAATGGTCTGAACTTTTTGATATGCAATAAATATTATCACTTTTAGAGAATAAAAGCCCCCTAAATCTGGATTCACAGTTTCAGTGTTTAGATTTAGAAGAGAATATAGGAGGCCAGAAATTGTTTAATCTCTACTCCTCTCTCAACAGGAACCAATGGAAAGTAATAAAAGCAATGTAAACTGAATACTGCAATCATGTTACAGGAATTTGGTTCCCTTACTGACTATTGAGGGAACACATTATGACAAGCAATCTTAATTTAAAAAGTTAAACTTTGAAAACAAAAGTAATGACAATTTCACATTGCATTTGAAGAATAAATGTCAAACCTTACAGAGTAATGCACGCTTAGAAAAAAAGTAATCTTTCTATGTTTCTCTATCTAACGGATATACCTGTCATCATTCGAAGATAGGGATCTGATCCTATATCGAAGTACTGCCTTTCTGGTGCCCTCTACTGGACACTACAGCTGATGAATATGTGTATCTACTTCCCGTTAGCCTGATTTTATTTCTAATTCATAGAATCAAAGGGCAGGGCTGGTATGAATTTGAGAATACCTTCTCTGCTTTCCACTGGGGTCATATCCAAGTCACCTGAGAGACATGAAAATCTCCTCTGTTTTTCAAGACTGTTAGAAAAGCGAAGTGATTCAAAACTACTTTCCTTGGTATTTTTACCCACCTGGCCTCATACCGTGGCTGCCTGAGCGAGTGTTTAGGATGACTTAAATTACTGCACCTGCCGCCAGTGCCTTCAGGGTGCTGTAATCTATAACACTACCTTTATCCCTTAAACACAAAAGATGTGACTTTCATCTCCAGCAGATGGAATTTATCAGTGTAATGTAAAAATTGCAAGTGTGTTTATTTCCATCATTTCTTTTCCAGTCGTAGTAATGGGTGCATATGCACGATGGGGATGTCATGCTGTTTCTGTTTTCAACTTTGTTTCCATAGAAAATACCTGGATGAATATATATTCACAAGTAAGCAGCCCTTGTTACCTTCTAATAAAATTCATTTTGCTACATTTTAATGAGGACAAAATATCCTTTATTATTAGATAGGAATTTAGTATCTATAAATATTAAGCATGTGTCCATAATGCAGCCTTTAGTATGTTTTGGTGTATGTAATTGATTTCCAAAATCTTATTAGCAGGATTTAAAACAAAATGAGTCAAATACTCTGGCTAAAGGGACCCCGTGAGCTCTCCCTGTTCTTTGTCTCCTTTGCTTAGTGATAGAATTTGTTAATTGAAAGCATTAAAGGGGATGAAATTTGGTACATTTAAAAGCTGCTTTTGATTGAGTTTTGACTCCCTGAACATTAAGTGCATATGAATATTTATAACATACCAATGCATGGAAAACCTGTCCTATCTGTCTCTTTTTTTTTTCTTTCTGAAATTCATTGAGGCTGCTTGATGATCTCCTTGCTTTGGTCAAAGAATGAAACACCACTATCCCCAGCAACCTTGCTCAGAACTGCAAGACCCTAACTGCATAAACTTTCTGATGGATATAACATCTTCAGTTTCCTGAACGTACTCTATTATTTTGTATAGGTTTCAGATAATCAACTGCTACAGTTATGAATAAAAGAGTGCCACAGCAGTCACAATACAATACCCATCCACCATAGTCAAAAATAATTTTAAAGAGACCAACAAAGATTATGCCATATTTCTGCAGAAATGTTACAAGTGTGTAAAATATATGTGCATATTATAAGTAATATTGCTTTGCATCATTTTCTGTAGTCATTTTTTACAAATATTCAGTTGCAAAAAAATGAACAGTGGAAAAGCACAGGAATCTTTAACTTGAAAAAAAAAATCAAACTTTGTTCAAAGCTAGCAGAAGACCAACACACAGATCATATCTTTCAGAACCTTGAAGTGTAAATTTAGTCAGAGAGCCAAACATACAAAGTTGATCTCAACCAAATCTTCAAATGGACAAAACATTTTCTTGGACTCAACAGGGACTGAATCAGCTGTCAGGTAATACAATAGAGCAGGAGGGTTGAATGCCTGATGCCATTTCTTCGCTTCAAGGTAACAGAGTCTCAACATCATGCATTAGCACCCCGAACATTTATTAGGGGCCAAAGGGAACTATGCAACTCCTAAAATTATTCTAGCTTGCGATACTTTTTGACCATATCGTTGTGTTTATCAATTTGGTGATAATATATTGCAGAACAAAGACCTCAAGCTGGAATCTTGGCCACCCAACTGCTGGGCCCAGAATTATAATCATTTACATTTTTGTTGCATCTGGCAACTGCGTGTGGAACTACAAAATGCTGATGAAAGCCTGGTACTCTGATACAGAAAGTGTTGAATTGGGAGTCCAAAGGATCAAGTTTTCTTTTCTACATGTTTCAGTGGCCTGAAATCAAGGCCTTTTATTTTATTTTTTAAATAAACCTTTTCAAAAGTACTGACTTCCTCATCTGTAGTAAGTATTGGTTGGACTAAGATGATTATGTGTTGTGCAGCTATAAAATTTCAGAAGCCAGACTTGTATATCCAAGTGTTTTGTCAACATCTTCGCTTAGAAATGCAATTAGATAGCAATAGTAGCGTGTCAACATGTCAAACAAACTTTCGACTCTCCTTTACACATCTGCTTCTCACTCAGTCTTCTCAATGTCAGAACACAGCTATTATTCAGGCCAAAAAACCCCGGAAGTCTTCCTTTCTTCCCTCTATTCTATTCCTTAGACCCCACACCCAATTAATCAGCAAAATCAGTTCATTCTTCCTTCAAAATAATCCTTATACTGACCACTTTTCTCTATCTCCAGTGTTTGTGCTCTGGTCAAAGCCATTACTATCTCTGGACTGGATTATTTCGTTAGTGCACTGGTATGAGTTGAAGTGTCTCCCAAAAAAAGTTAAGTTGAGGTTCTAACCCAAGTGCCTCAGAATGTGACCTTATTTGGAAACAGTCTTTGTAGATGTAGTTGAATGAAGATGAGGTCATTAGAGGGGACCCTAATACCATACGGCTAATGTCCTTATAAAAAAGAAGACATTTAGTTACAGAGACAGATAAGCACACCGGAGAATGCCATGTGAAATGAAGGTAGAGATCACAGCAATGTATCCACTAACCAAAGAAGACCAAAGATAGGCAGAAAACCATCAGAAAACACAGAACAGTTGCTCCTTCATGATCCTCAGAAGGAGCCAGCCCTGCAGATACCTTGATTTCAGACTTCTAGCCTCCTGAACTTTGAGACAAGAACTTTCTGTTATTTATGCACCCCAGACTGTGGTACTTTATTACAGCAGCCCTAACAAACTCATCTATAAACCAAGTGGTCTGCCTGTCTATACCCCTCTACAATGGTCTACTCCCCACACAGCAGCTAGAAACAAATATTTTCTAAAATATTAGCCAAAACATATTGCTTTTTTCTTAAATACCCTCCTGTAGTATCCCACATCCTCCTGATCTGCAATAGCATCATCTCTCCACTATTTCTTCTGGGATTTCCTCCACAAGCACTGTCCTCCAAAACCAGTTTGCTCCAGCCAGATTGGCCTCCTTGCTTTACTTCTGGTGCATCAAGCAATCCCTATTTCAGGGCACTTACAATTTTTGTTTCCATTTTCGAGCACATTCTTTCTCAATATACCCACTTAACTACGGCTCTCACTTTCTGTTTCTCCTCAACTGTCATCTTTGTAACGAGTTCTTCTGTTATCTTTCATATAAAATAACGTTCTACTCTTGAATTCCCGTAAGTTGCTTTACCCCTTTATTCTTTAGAGCACTATCACAGTCTGGTATACGATATATTTGATGATTTGTATACCGTTTGAATTTCAGGAGAGCATGTTTGTTGTTTTTTTACTGCTAGCAGTCCCAGTACCTAGAAGAATTCCTAGGATGTAATAAGTGCCTAATTAGTATCTGTTGATTGACAGAGCAACTAAACTGTGAATCAGCAAAAATAATTTTTGAGATTAAAAAAAAAAAGAAAAATGGAGGGAATAATACTGAGTACATGAGAGTCAATTATATATAAACCGGTACAAACTTGCAACATTTCACTCACGCAATCAACACACTTACATTACTGCCTATTGTGAGCCAGTGCCATTTTAGGCACCCGAGTTCTGAATATGGAGACAACATGGCCCCTACACACCCAGCAGGGATGAAGTGTTGGCTACAAAGGTAGGAGTGAGAACTCCAGAAGTGGGCACAAAGTCCCATGGTGTCACAAATGGAGGATCAATTAATTACTTCCGCCCAAATTACTGGAGGCTTCACAAAAAAATGGACACTTAAGGCAGGCAGTTTGGGAAGTATGGTGATGGTGGCGGTAGTGTGAAGTATCAATGGGTAGGCGACATGTAGCAAGGTGGATATTTCGAGCTGTGAACACAACACATGCAAATACATGGTAGAATCATGCATCGAGAAGAGGTGCCAAAAAATTTCAGCAGGTCTCTCTCAAGCTGTGTGTCCCTGGCTCATCATTTCACAGCTCAGCAGCTACTCCACTGCAGAATGCTACAGAAACACTGGAATCTCTGCTGTCCAAGAAGCAAGGCTTCCTTTATGCAAGTAGTCCACAGGCTAATGGGACAGGAGACAGAGAAGTAGGAGCTGGATTCCAACACTGTCTTAAATTTAGCAGCTGGGTTATGTAGCAGCCAGGATTGGAGTCTGGATTTCCCACCCAAGATATGACATACATATTTGAGGGTTGTTTTTTTTTTTTCACTATTTTTCTAATTCTTAATATTCCACAAAATTAATATTTATCACGCCTTTTCTTATGTTGCAAGTATATGAAGCAGAAATGAAAAGAAAGCTGGTGTGTTTTGATAGGCTGATCACTGCCTAATGTATGGCTCAAGATGTGTAAACATCTCCTGGCTGGTATTTAATTTAATGCTAGCCATCACAACTGCATTCTCTAGACTGGTAAAACTGAGCTAAATACACCCGATAAACTAGAAAGGGCATCATTTCTGGGTTCCAATCCCAGTTCTACAATTAACCATGTGTTACACAACAAGGCATTTAACCTTTCTCTTAGTGTCCACATCCATCCAACAAGGAGCTTGCCTGCAACGTGAGATTCAGCATTCCCTGATTCTAGAAAGTAAACAAACAAACAAATCTGCCCAATTAAATGGGAAATGATCTAAAATCACCATCAGTAGTTATCTGAAAGGCATTGAGGTTATGTGTTTATTTTAAATACTGACTTCTCAGATGTGTAAATCCTTCCTATGACTTCTCGATTTGTCCATTACTCAGCAGCCATCTGGTCGTCGTCAGAATGCTGAATTTAAAGAATTTATTATTCTTCATATAGTGTTAATGGCATCTGTGTGTGTGTGTGTGTGTGTGTATCTGTGTCTGTGTGTTGCTGTGTGTGTCTCTGTATGTGTCTGTTGTATTTATCTTCCTAAATGTCTCAGGCAAGGGTTATTTAAATCAACCAGGGACCGCTTTGCAATAAATCAGGGCCGATTTTGCTCCTTCATCATAACTACGAGGTAGTATAAGCATGACTTAAATGGGTGGCTGGTGGTCATTTCATATCATTGCTACATTTACTTGCTTTTATAGATCTTAGAAGTGTTAAAAAAAAATTCCCTGGGCATGACATACCATTTTTTTTTCCTGTGCCTGAAATGATAGGCAACTCTGACTACAAACCCTTGCTTGTATTTCCTTGATGGAATCTTGCTGCCTCGGGATCCCATTTTGACCCCAGGAAAACCTACCTGACTCTTAGGTCACAAGAGCAAACCTCAATCCCACACAACATTCCTCTACTGGCCCCCTTCCCTGGTGGCATAATATATCCATCCAAGGCTTAGAATAATTTAGGAAATATTTCTATGGGAACTATACACAGCAAATTTTACCTAGTAAAATTCAAGTTTATTTTAAAAGGAGAGTTGTTAGAAAAAACACTTTGGGGTAAAGAAATATTTTTGGAAAACAAAAACCACAGTAATCGTTACTGGTTTAAAAAGAGGGCAGGAATAGATTTAGGTATGCTTTTTTTTAAAAGGAAACATGCTTTAATTTCATTTTTGTTATTTTATTTTTTGTTGTACCTTCCATCACACTGCACATGGATGTGATACCAATTTATATTTTAGGATTCAGTGACTCCTTTAAATTAAAAAAGATTTTTTAAATGATACTTTCCAATGTCTGAGCTCAGAGGACTTCAAAGAAGAAATCTTTACACATTAAGAAACTAAATTTTGAATCAAATCACTTGATGATATTTCTGCATATGCTACATTCATCTTCACATGATCTGACAATCTCATTGCCACTAGACTGAAACTTAGGTTACATGATTTTAGGGCAATTACCTGTTTTATTTCCTGTTTTACAAAGATCTGTATAAGTCAGTCCCATCTCTGATGATATTAATTTCCTTGGTTTCTGTTCATGTTTCAAACATATTTTCAGAAGAATACAATTCTGCCAAGCATTTAAGGGACACATGATCACAATGAGCCAGATATTATAGCTCTATGTGAAGGGATTAAGTAGCTTACAATACACTGTCACAGATCCTGGATTCTCCCCTCTTTTATGACAGCCAAGGTCACGTTCACCTGGCTGCAAGGATGGCTGCTTGTTTTCAAGCAGTTTTGCAGACCCAGTCCTGTACACCCACAATCAATGGAGTACACCCACACTCTTGGAGTGGTGGGAGGGCGGGGCATCACCTTTGTAGTGACATTTATGTTAAAACAAATGAAATTTCTATAAATTCTGAAAAACAGACCTGCATTTATTTGCAGCTGTTGGTGAAAAAAATGTATAACACCAAGAACAGTTTCTTTCTACGTCTGCTTAGTTGCGAATAAGCAAAAACCGGTCTAGGCACAATTAGGATGACAGGACATGTTTTGCTCTTTGTCTCTCATTCTGCTCCCCACCCCCCCCCCCCCGCACTACCCCCCCCCCCCCCCCCCCCGCCGCCGCCGCCACCTTATTGGTGGTGCTCTGCCATCTCCTACTCAGAGAATCCAGCGCTCTCTCACTCCTACTCCCGTTTCACAAGGCTCTGATGCCCATCAGGACACTTGAATTGATTGACTTGTTGCCCTTTACCTAAAAGGATTTTAGGTATGCTCCTAACCAGGCTTACAATCCTCAGCCTTGTATCCCTAATTGTGAAATAAATGTTATAAATTCATGAGCAGGTGGCTCCTAGAGTTGTTAAAATATCTGAAATCACAAAATACAATCAGTTCTGCTATAACCCTGGTTTGGAGAACAGAATTTGTTCCAATATGATTGATATATCAGGAAACAATTTAAGCGTAATGCAAATTTCACATTTGCTTATGTGCAAACTCGTCTTGCAGAAACACCAGGTGAACTCAGAAAACTGCATCCAGCCGAATCAAGCTGCCCAGGGAAGCACGAAACCCTGACATGAGCACGCACGACCCAGACATCTACCAGCTACCTCAGTTCACCCTGAGTGTCATGAGCTACACCTATCCAATTCTGGGGTTACAAGTTTACGCCCATTCCGAGAACCTTCCTTCTACCATCTCACAATGACATACAAGCTACTACCCTTCTGTTGCCCACTGCCACAAGCAAACTCCATGTCTTTTTTAAAACTAAAATGCCGGAACCCCTGAATGGCTTAGCTGGTTAAGTGATGGACTATTTCCTGAAATCAGGTTATGATTTCACCGTGAGATGCAGCCCCACGTCCAGCTCCACACTCACAATACGGAACCTGTTTGGGATTCTCTCTCTCTGTCCCTTCCCAGCTCACACTCTCAAAATAAATAAATAAACATTAAAAATACATGAGAGTAAAGCGCCATATTTATTATGGGTATCTACGTATTTCTAAAAGCAGGCGATA
Organism: Panthera tigris; assembly: GCF_018350195.1. Lineage (NCBI taxonomy): Eukaryota > Metazoa > Chordata > Mammalia > Carnivora > Felidae > Panthera > Panthera tigris. Next base: position 82,158,290 of record NC_056664.1, on the reverse strand, counting down.
TTTATAAAACCGTGTTACCCTTTTTATTATATTCTTATTTTTTAAATGTGTCACAGACACTGACAAAATTTTTGAGTGTTGAGTTGCATGATTCTGCATAACGTGATGATTTTTAGCAATACATACATACACGTTGCATGGTAGCAGAACTGACTGTATGAAACCTCCATTGTCAAGATTATCTTTTATTTCTCTAGGGACGGCATCTAACAATGCCTTATTTGGACTCATTCTGAGAGCTTCTCATCCTTGACTCTTGTTCATGTCAACTTTTAGTTGCCAAACAAAGACTATATTTTCCTTTTTTAGAGAAGGTTGGAAAATTCTTGAACATTAGTCTACAGGGTTTGGTTTTTATTGGGAAGGCAAGAGGTATTCGTGAAGAATACTGAAGCTGGATAATGGCCAAGTTAATGATGGGAATCAAGCCCATGCAGGAAAGGGTTTGTGTAAAAGTTTCTGTCAGGAGGCTCTGATTCTGGCTCAGCAACCTGTAAACTCCCAGAGAATATCTTTTTATCATCTATAAAGCCTCAATGCTGAGCATCCTACCTGATCTGGAATGGCTCAGTGTTTACTGAACCGAATTTCAACAGCATATATGCAGATTAAACCTCAAAATGGTCACCAAGAAACACGGGAAAAGTCTTAATAGCGATGCAGATAATCTATTTCTCCACTTAGGCAAGGAAGCATTTCCATGCATTTTAGAGAGAGAGAGAGAAAAAAAGTTTGACAGAATTGAAACAAAAATGATTTTTCATTCATCCTAACTGAATGTTATGTTCTTTGAGCTCCTGTTTTATGCTTGATAATGCTGGGCACAGTGCCTTTCCCACCAGGATATGATGGATAACCACTCAGTTCATCAGAAAACCAATTAATTCCACTTCCTCGTGAGCTTTCTGTCTAAGTGTCTGTTTTGTACAGTTTTATGTCTTCACACTTTGGATATTTTAATTGTTTCCATGAATTTTGGAATTTTGGAGATGAAAATATGAAAAAATTCCAATCTTCTGAAACATGTTTCCAGTTGCAGCCAAGGAAGAGAATGAAAACCAGAAGTAAGACCAGAGAGAATATGGAATCATGAATATGGCTTACTCCAAATGTGGTCTCTACTGGTTAGCTCTGACTTCATTTCAATTAAGTGCATATTACAACTCCCCAGGTAGGTAGTCCATCTGCCTCTCATGGAAGGCATTGCCACCCAAGCTCCTGGCTGTCTTCCCTGCCAATTAGTCCCCTATATGCATTTTATATGAGTGTTGCAAAGCCTTGGGTAGGTGTGAAGATTTGAACCTTCTACAGTTTTGCTGAAATCTAGTTTCAGCAGACACTGACAAAGGAATGCAAAGAGTAAATATCAATACGAGAACTTAGAAATGTCTATAAATGTACATTTTTTATTCCCTAAGTGGTTGTATAAATTTGAAATGATATTCTTCAGACTTAAAATAGATGAGTCACCTAATAATAGATTCATTTTTAGTAAAAATGTCATCTTGCTCTACCCTACTTATCACTGAAATTCAAATATGAGACAGTTTTCCAAACATAGTTTAAATACCTGTAACTCACCACGGTTCTGTTGTGCACATCGGCCTCTCTGTGTGTTCTACATGTTTGCCAGTTGTTCTAAGTGATTACATTTGACCCCAAATATTTTTTTATTGCCTTATAGCATTATTCTGCGTGGCAAAAATAAAACCAAACTGGAATTATTTAGGCCAAATGATATAGTGGGTTTCTAGGAAGCCTGAGGCAGAGTGGCTGTTTTGCATTCAGAAGAAGCCACGGGAGAGATACAGTTCAAGTACAATATTGTTGTGAAATAGTTGATTGGGGAAACAGAATTTGGGGAAGCTCAGTTTAACACATTCAGATACTGTCATGTGCCCCAAAAATAGATATCCTGGAGATAGCCTGCCATCTTCAATATAGTTACCCTAGTTTCTACCTAAAATTTCAGTTGTTGTCATGTAGTCTAAATTAAAGGTATAAAGCTTTCCATAATAACTTAAAAAAAAAATAAAAAGTAAAATTATAAGCTTTATTACTGTCAGAGGTAGTATTAAAGTAAAAGTTAATCAGAATCCTCTTTTAGTGATTACTTCTATTTTAATTTTTCACAACAGTTATTTTAGGTTACTGTTATAAATCTAAACAAGGCTATTGTCATAAAGAGACACAAAGTAGCAGTGATTTGGGAAAAACAATAGAATTTTATATCTCTTGCCTGTGACAAGCCAGAGGTAGACAAAAGTTCCAGGTCAGGTAGGCAATTCTGATTCATGAGGAGGTTTTCCTTCCTTGTCTGCATGGTTGAAGCTGACCACCATTACCAAATCCTTCCTCTTCTTTTTTTTTTTCTGTCATTAAGAAATAAGGAGGTGAGGCACAACTTCTTGTCTAAAAAAATTAGAATTTCTTTCTCAAAGATGTGATCCTGTAGCTGCACCCACAATTTCTCATACTGACTTCAAGTGAGCCTGAGAAATAAGACCTTCTGCTATGCAAAGGAAAAAGGGGAGAAGGGATATGCAGCAGTCTCGCCATACCTAGTGATTAGCCATTTCTTAATTCTGTTTTTTTTTTTTACTAGTAATAAAACGTTTTCCTACTGACAGAACATAGAAGCTTTTAAAATAAGTCATACTAAGTCATCTTCTGCTTAAAAATATTCAATGGTAATATTTCATCACTCCTAATATCACTTACCAGGCCCTGTAGGCACTGGCCCTTCCCTACGACTCCCAACACCACCTTGTACATTCTCCTCATTGCTTCCTGTTTTCCAACTACAAAGACCCAGTTTCCCTTTGTGGACATCCTTACCTCATATTTCTGTTTCTTTGCTCTTACAATTGACCCTTTAAGATATGTTCTTCCCCGGGGCACCTGGCTCAGTCGGTTGAGTGTCCCACTCTTGATTTTAGCTGAGATCATGATCCCAGGGTCATGAGATCGAGCCCCGCATTGGGTTCCATACTGAACTTGGAACCTGCTGAATATTCTCTCTCTCTCTCTCTCTCTTTCTCTCTCCCTGTTTCCCTCACATATACTCGCTCTCTGAAATAAAAATAAAATTAAATTAAACTTAAATTAAATTTAAATTAAACTTAAATTAAATAAAATTAAATTAAATTTAAAAAGATATATTCTTCCCGTAATTCTATGTTCAGTTAGCAACTGCATCTCCTCGAGACTGAAGTTCAAATATCACTTCTTTGCAGATCCTTTCACTACCTTTCACCAGTTTGTTATTGGGTTTGAAGCTCTTATATTATCATTATTATCTTGTTTATTTACTTTTTATGTGATCTCACCTGTTTTGTTTCTGATACAAACCAAGCCCTGCAATACAGTTACTGAAACATAGTAGATGCTCAAGAAATATTTTGTAAGTGAGCAAATGAATATATAACTATCAATATGTAATGTGCGTATACAGATGCAATGCATGCAGTATCTTTCTGGAATGTTATGTTGTCAAATTGACGTCTTCTGTTTTCTTACTCTCTTATTAAGAATTACAAGGATGGGGCGCCTGGGTGGCGCAGTCGGTTAAGCGTCCGACTTCAGCCAGGTCACGATCTCGCGGTCCGTGAGTTCGAGCCCCGCGTCAGGCTCTGGGCTGATGGCTCGGAGCCTGGAGCCTGTTTCCGATTCTGCGTCTCCCTCTCTCTCTGCCTCTCCCCCGTTCATGCTCTGTCTCTCTCTGTCCCAAAAATAAATAAAAAAAAAAAAAAAAAACGTTGAAAAAAAAAATTAAAAAAAAAAAAAAAAAAAAAGAATTACAAGGATAATGTAAAGAATTGAGATGCAGCTCATCACTTACCTCATCTGAGATGTAGACAGCCTGCATAGGGTTTACATAATATGGCTCTATGTAATAATACATTTAGCTACTGGGTGACATTGTATTATCTGTTAAGATTGTGTTTCCAGTGTTTTCCCTTGCTTTATACCATAGCCATAGAACTCTATTGACTAAATCCTGAACAAACATTCTGTAATAGAATCAAATATTTGTTGGTCTGTGAACAAAAGACCAATCTGCAGTATTGATCAGAAATAAGTAGCTACCCCTGCATCATACTAAATAATCTTCAAATCACAGAAGCAACAGACCATCTCAGGAGAAATATAAAAAAATATAGTCACAAGTCTTAGAGGTAAAAGGAATGACATATACTTTTAAGATATATTTATACAAATAGTTATAGTTTACAGAATGTTTTAAATGGGCTATATTTCATTTTGCTTCTTATCCTTTAAACAGTCATATGAAATGATTCAACAGAGTGACAATGAACATTTGTTTCCTACTTTTGTTTATTTAAATTAAATCATTAGTTTAAATTCCTTCAAGACGACACCCAAATAAAGGGTTAATCACTAAATGGTAATATAAATGATCAGTAGATCTTCTCAGAGACAGTAGACTGGACCACAAAATAGTAGCAGAAAGTTCTTAACATGTAGTCCAAGTTCATTCATTTGTACTAAAAAATAAAGTTCAGAAAATATTTTTATTCATTTCTTAGTTGGCAGAATCATAGTTAAATAGCAGAATCCACATTAGATGCTGCAACAATCACCAATGTAATATCTTTTTGTACTAAACATATTTTCAAATAAAAGCCTTGGAATAAATAAATAAAAGGGTCTCTGAATCCTGTGACAATCACAGTGATTCTTCGTGAGACTCAGGGGTGATTCTATTAAAAACAAAAACAATAACAATTGCATTGTTACTATACTAATATGAATAACAACAAGCTAATCTTATTAAAATGGCAGTATTTTCTTTCTTCTATGCTAACACAACTGACAAATATAACTGTTTGAAAGTGAATTCAGTGAAGTGAGAAAATATTCTTCAAATGTAACTATTAGTTTATTCTATTAAAAAATACCCCTAAATTCACATGACCCATTCAAAAAATTGTTCTACATGCCAGCATCATTAGAAAGACCTCCTTGCATTATAAAGTAAGTAAATATTGGCCACATGCAAAAGTCCACTGACTCAGGGTGCCTACCATAGCTACAGCAGTCTTCTGAGAAAATCCTCAACGATTCCTTAGCAATACTGTTTGTTGGGTCTCTTGAAACCTTAGCTATGGCTGATTGGATCTGTCAGACATTTGAGATCTTTGATTATGAAACACACAAAAGTAAACTAGTATAAATAAATGGTAGCAGATAAATAGAAGCTGATGAGTTAAGGGAGAGTGAGATGCAATAAAAGACAATGATAAAGAAAACCATATCCAAAGGCGTGATGGAGTCACTGGGGCCAAGATTATCAAACTTGACCGTACCTTGGAATCTCTTTGGGAGTTTTTAAAATCTCAGCGCACCCTAGATCAATTAAATCAGAATGTCTGGCATGGAATTCAGGTAGCAGTAGCTTTTAAAGGTCCCCAAGTGATTCCAGTGTACAGTCAATACTGAGAATCAATACAGAATCATAGAGTGGGGCAAAGGGGGAACCTTACTGAAGGAGCAAAAGAGGCCGGGGCACTAAGGTCACTGCTGCATCACTAGGATAGCTATTACATTTTGGATATAGTCAGAATATGGCTGTAATTCTCTGAAACCTGAAAATTCAACTCCTGTGCTGACTTTTTGTACTTCCTCCTTAGGTCTAGTGCCCTTATGATGGTAAGGTGAGGCAACTTGAGTGTGCATATAATCTTTGCAAATTGCAAGGACTCCAATAATGTAACCACTGTTAATCAAATACGACACTGTATCAGTATATTACATAAATAAAAGCCAAATAGAAAATAGAGTTATTGTCCTCAACCAATGCCACTTTTCCAAAAGAAATAGGATGGTGGAAAAGTTTAGAAAATATTCTTAGAATTGGTAAGAGGCAACTTGCACAAACACTAAATCGAAGATTAAAGTACCAAATAAACTCATACAACGCATATATTTCACTAGAAAAATTCAAAGGTACACTTTCAAAAGCAAGATATTTGCAACATAGAAAGAAGTCTTGTAACTCAGAACTTAAACGAGGATGTGAGAAACTGAAAATATTAAAAATTATTTTAAATGCTAATAAATCCACTACTATGCTGAGTTTACACTGAGGAATTACATGATACCTGATGTGGTTTTTAAAAAAAAAGTCTACTTTGCTAATATTTGAATACCAGCTGTAAATTCATGTGCACCTAAATCCGTTCACTCTGCTATGTGCAGATGGAAGACATACTTTTGTATTTTAATTAAATATAGAATGTGTAACTAGTCTTTGTGTGTTCAACATTAATGGCGAAAGTATGACTTAAGTGCATATTTATTTTTGTAATAAATGTAGGCCTTAGGACTGGAGTAGTATGTTGACATCATACATGGATTTTTTTCTTACATTTTATTAATGTTTTTTCAACCTGTTTCTTATTTTCCCAAGAAATTATGCTGCCACTTGCATAAACTAGTCAGATTTTCAACTTAGGTAAAGGCAAACATATTAATGGTGCATCAACATGGAGAAAATAATGGTATTTATTACATAAAATGTACCAATAGTGACTGCTGAAATCTTAACACGAGGGCATTTCTTCAGGGTTTACATTTAACTCCATCATAGCTCTGAACTGTTTTTAATATTTGTTTTCTTCCTCACTCTTAATAATATGAAAAAGATGAAGTGTTCCAGATGTGTTTAAAATGCTAGCGACATACCTTATTCTCTCCTACTGACTTCTGCCTTACTTTTTAGATTAGCTAGAAAATTGCATAAATAAAAGTGCTTAAGAAACAAAGCTGTGTATACTGAAGATATAATTGTTAGTGATGTTACCAGTCCTTTTATTACTTTATTTTATTGTGAAGATATACATCATAGAGAGTTCTGTAACTTTTTCAGAGAATATTTGACAGATGACTAAAATTCCATTCTGCTGAAAAACAAAATAATTTATTTTAAGGAGAAAAACTCCCGCCCTTAGGACCATAATAGTATTTCACATACTCCCAACAAAAGCAAATGATTAATGGCCAAACAGGAGGTGGGGTGGGAAGGACTCATAATGGAATACCACCATGAACAAATGGATCTAGCTGAATTGAAAAAATGAATAACGTAACTTCATTGAAGGGGATGAAGAAAGGCTAGAACTGACTTAAGTAACTTGGGAAAATGGTATCTTAACTGGCCGTTGTAAATAAAGTTAAAGACAAAACAAACAAAAAATTCTACATACATGCTGATCTATAGTTGGGGATGTGATTCTGCTGCCCTATAGAGAAATTTTAGTTCCTGAACTTCAATAACTTCATCAGAAAACAAGAAAAGCAATCTATCTTAATTAAAAAAAAAAATGTGTATTCATTTTTGAGAGACAGAGACAGCGCAAGTAGTGGAGGGGAAGAGAGAGAGACACAGAATCCAAAGCAGGCTCCAGGCTCTGAGCTGTCAGCACAGAGCCAGATGCAGTGCTCGAACCCACGAACCATGAGATCATGACCTGAAGCCGAGTGCTTAACCTACTGAGCCAGCCAGGTGCCCCAGTTTACCTTTGCAAGTATAAGCATACCTCATTTTATTGGGCTTTGCATTATTGTACTTCACAGATGTTGTGGGTTTTTTTTTTTTTTACAAATTGGAGGTTTGTGGCAACCCTGCGTATTGTAAGTCTACCTGCATCGTTTTTCAACAGCATTTGCTGGGGAAGATGCTGTGAAGATTCTTGAAATGAAAACAATATTACATAAAATTAAATAAAATATTACATAAAATTACACAGCTTTCTAAAGCAGTGGCAGGGTTGTGAGGACTGACTCCGATTTTGAAAGTTCTCCAGTGGGTAAAATGCTACCAAACGGCATCACGTGCTATAGAAAAAGCATTCGCAAGAGGAGGGGGTCAATCAATGTGGCAAGCTTCAGTGTTGTCTTACTTTAACAAATTGCCCCTGCCACCTCAACCTTCAGCAGCCAGCACCCTGATCAGTCAGCAGCAATCAACATGGAGACAAGTCTCCCTACCAGCAAAAAGATTACAATCGCCTGAAAGCTCAGATGATGATTATCATTTTATAGCAATAATGTACCTTTAAATTAAGGTACGTGCATTGTTTTATTTTAGACATAATGCTAATGCACACGTAATATATACCAGTATAATGTAAACATAATTATTATATGCACTGGGCAACCAAACGATTCACTTGACTTAATTGCAATGTTCCCTTAATTATGGTTGCCTGGAACTGAACCCACAGTGTCTTTGAGATATGCTTGTATATTAACTATATAAAAAGCAGTATGACTATGATCTTCTTAGAACATTGGGGATTGTCACTGTTTATTTTGACAGCTAATTTTTTACACTAAAATACATTATGTCTAGAATTCTAATAATTCCTGAGAAAATAATATATTTGCCTCCACGCAACAAACAAATTAGTCATGAGACAGTCTTTATGACCTTTTCCATTATGCAGAAAATGGATTTATGAAAATGACTGGATCAAACTCCAAGATGCTATTAATCTTAGGTTAAGATAGAGGAGAGACCAGATATCCTTCAGCATGATCTAATTTCTTACCCTGTTGGTAGAAGTAGCTAAAGTTAAGCACTTTAGAGAATAATAATTAATCTTCTCATTCTCCTGGAAAGAACCTTTTAGGTTACTGAAGGCAGGATTGTCTATATGGCTTGACAGAAGTGACTTTTATAAGCACATGGAAAAGTGTATTAACTGGAAGTCTCCTTCCTACTTAGCATCTAGCTATTTTAGTGAAAACCTCACATTCCCCTCAAGAGAGGCATTTAACTCACTCTGAAATGGACACTAAGTAATCAGGCATTTCTTAATATTGGACTAAGACAGATCAATGAGTAAGGAGCTTTGCCTTTGAACTTCTTGTTGAAAGTTTTATTCTTTCCATTACAGCATGGACTTCTGAATCCTGTATTTCCAGGCACACTGACATTTATCATTTCCTTTTCTGACAGGATCCTGATATCTGACAATGTAATTATATTAAGACAGCATCCTCCCTGTAACATTAGCTATGAAATTTGACTTTTTTAAAGTACCTAAAATGACAAATGATTTTAGACTGAACCATGTGCAGTTCTTTCTTTGTAAACTTTTCCACAAACTGCATGATGAATTTAGTTAAATTATGAATTGAAGAGTAAAAAAAGAAAAGCATAATTAAACAATGCTCATATGTAAACACTGTGCTGTGTACTTACAAATATAATGTGCTATGATAACAAATATATTAATCTCCCATACACATTACATTCACTGAGTGTTCTTTTCTAGTTTATTGATGGAGGAAATAGCTCAGCTTTGCATTTTATTTATAGGTTTTTTAAAATTGTTGTTTCTAATGTATATTTCCAGTTATGACTTTAAAATTTATGTGAATTGATGAAATCACCAATTCCTAGTTCAATTGCTGTGGGATGGTTTCAGTTATTCACTTAAACTAGGAAACTTTTTAGGTTTGGGTCTTAACAAGGTTAGCTTAGATTAGGTTACCTCACAGATGAGGTTGGATTTCTCTTTAGCTGGGTCAAATATAATTGAGAGTTCTTTGAAAGGAAAAAAAGCTGCCAAAACTCACACAAGAAGAAATAGAAAACTTAAAAAGATTTGTATGTATTTGAAAATTGAATAAATAATTAATAACCTTTAAAATAGAGGGTCCCAGGTCCAGATGGGCTCACTGGTGAATTCTATCAAACACTTAAGTATGAAATTATGTCAATTCTCTACAATGCCCTTGAGATAATAGAAGCAGAGTGAACATTTCCTAACACATTTGTGAGGAAAAAAATGCCCTAATATCAAAACCAGACAAACATTACAACAGAAAAAACTACAGACCAATATTTGTCATAAATATAGATACAAAAATTCTCAAAAAATATTAGCAAATTGGGATGCCTGGATGGCTTAGTTGGTTAAGTGTCCAACTTTGGTTCAGGTCTTGATTTTGGGGTTTATGGGTTCAAGCCCCATCTCGGGCTCTGTGCTGACAGCTCAGAGCCTGGAACCTGTTTCAGATTCTGTGTCTCCCTCTCTCTCTGCTCCTCTCCCACTCATGCTCTGTGTCTCTCTCTCTCTCAAAAATAAATAAATATTACAAAAATTAAAAAAAAATTAAAAAGTTAGCAAATCAAATCCAAAAAAAATGTATAAAAATAATTATACATCATGACCCAATGGGATTTATCCCAGATATTCAAGGCTGGTTCAACATTTAAAGATTAATGTAATCTATTACCTGAAGAGATAAAAAAAAAAAGACAAATTATCTGATAATATCAATAGATGCAGAAAAAAGAAACCATTCAACAAAATTCAGCATACACACACACACACACACACACACACACATATACATATATATATATAGACACACCTATCATCATACTTAATGATGAGAAACTCAAAACTTTTCCACTAAGATTGGGAACAAGATAAGGATTGTCCTTCTGACCATGGATTTTCAACATTGCACTGGAAGTCGTAGATAATGTAACAAGACAACAAAAGGAAATGATAGGTACAAAATTGAGAAGGAAGAAATAAAGTGTTTGTTTGCAGATATATGACCATTTATGTAGAAAACACAAAAGAATCACCAAAACAACTCCTGGAACTAATAAGTAATCATGGCCAGTTGGCTGGATACAATATTACTTTACAAAAGTCAATTTATTTCCTATATACCAGCAATAAACAAATAGAATATGAAATTAAAAACATAATACTATTTATATTAGCACTCTCCAAAATGAAATAAATAGATATAAATATAACAAAATAAGTATAAGATCTATGGTGAAGGAAACTACAAAACATCAATGAATGAAATCAAAGAAAAAAAATAAATAAATGGAGAAATCCTCCATGTTTATGGATAAGAAACTCAATATTGTTAAGATGTCATCTTTTCCCAACTTGGCCTATAGATTCAATGCAATCCTAATAAAAATCCCAGCAAGTTATTTGGTTGATAGCAACAAATGGATTCTAAAGTTTATAGGGAGAGAAAAATGATCCAGAATAGTCAATACAATGTTGAAAGAAAACAAGTTGGAAGCCTAATACTACCCAACTTCAAGACTTACTGTAGTTATAGTCATCAAGACAATTCAGTGTTGGTGAAAGAATAGACAAACAGAACAAGGGAACAGAATAGAGAGCTCAGAAATGGTCTCACATAAATATAACCAACTGATCTTTGACAAAGGAGTAAAAACGATACAATGGAGTAAAGATAATCTTTTCAATAAATGTTGCTAGTGAACATTCATGTGCAAAACAAAAAAAATGAATGTAAACACAGACCTTACATCCTTCACAAATATTAACTCAAATGCATCATAGACTTAAATATAAAACTACAAAACTCCAGAAGAAACAGGAAAAAAGAAGACTGTGGATGTGGAAATGACTTTTTAGACACAACACCAAACGCGTGATCCATGAAAGAAATCATTGATAAGCTGAACTTCATTAAAATTAAAAACTTCTGCTCTGGGAAAGGAAATTACACACACACAAATAAACAAGCCACAGACTAAGAAAAAGTATTTTCAAAAGACATATCTGCTAAAATATTGTTATTCAAAACATTCAAAGAACTTTTAAAGTTTCACAAAAAGAAAATAACAACCCAATGAAAAAATGGTCGAAGATCTGAACAGACATCTTACCAAAAAAGATATACAGATAGTAAATATATGAAAAGATGGTCTACATCATAAATCATTAGGAAAATGCAAATTAAGGCAATGATGGGGTATCATTACACACAGAATGGCCCAAGTCAATAATACTAACAGCATCAAATTCAGGAAAATTTGTATAGCATTAAAAATTCTCATTCATTACTAGTGTAAATGCAAAATGGTACAGCCACTGTGGAAACAGTTTGGTACTTTCTTGCAACATTAAATATACTCTTATAATCTAGCAGTCACATTCCCTGGATTTACCCAAAGGAATTGAAAACTTACTTCCACGCAAAAACCTGTATGTGGATGTTTATAGCAGCTTTAGTCATAATTGCCCAAACTTGGAAGGAACTAATACGTCTTTCAGTAGACTAATGGATAAATACCAATTTATTTAGTATATCTGGATGAGAAATTAGTATTTAGCACTAAAGAAAAAAGAGTTACCAAGTCATGAAAAATCATGGAGAAGCTTAAATGTGCACATTATTGAGAGAAGGCAATCTGAAAAGGCTACATATTGTGTAATTCAAATATGTGACACTCAGGAAAAAGCAAAACTATGGTGATAGTAAAAATACCAGTGGTTGCCAGAGCTTCGGGAGGGGACTGGGTGAATAGATGAATCACAGAGGATTTTTAGGGAGTGAAACTACTCTGAATAAAACTGTAATGGTGAATAGATGTCATGATACATTGGTCCAAACCCATGGAATGTACAACACCAAGAGTAAACCTTGATGTAACCTGTGGACTTGGGGTGATTATGGTGTGTCAACGTAGGTACATCAATTGTAACTAATGTACCTTTTTGATGAGTGATGTTGACTATGGGGAAGCTATGCATGTGTGAGACAGGGGGAATATGGGGAAACTCTTCCCTTTTTAATCTTGTGAATCTAAAACTGTTCTACAAAAATAAAAGTTTTATACAAATGATTGGGATATTAAGAGTATATTTTGTGAATATGATTAACATATTTTATAGATTAATATTATATTAATATCATAATATCATTAATGTTCATTGAAATGATTAGTGCAGTGCTTGGTATGAATTAAGCAATATATATTCGATTCGTGTTGTAACAGGATGTGGCAAGTAAAGCACAAACATATGCAAAACACAAACACATCCACACACACACACACACGCACACACACACACACACAGACATAGCCATGATCTGCAACATTTGAGTCTTTATATGAAAAAGAAAAACTAAATGTAAACCTGAGAGTCTCATGAAGAAGGATGTATTAGTTTGTTAGGGCTGTTGTAACAAGATACCAGTGACTGGGTGGCTTAAAAGGAAGAAATTTAATTTCTTACTGTTCTGGTGTCTAGAAGTCCAAGATCAAGGTGTTAGCAAGTTTGGTTTCTTCTGAGGCATCCCTCTTTAGCTTGCAGAAGCCCCCTTCTCGCTGGTTCCTCACATGGTCTTTCCCTAGTACGTGCATTCTCCAGTATCTCTCTGTGTCTAACTTTCTTCTTCTTCTTCCAAAGATACTAACTAGATTTTATTAGGACATCCTAATACCCTCATTTTAACAACATCACTTTTTTAAAGCCTCTACCTCCAAAAATAGTCACATTTTGAGGTACCAGGGGTTAGGGCTTCAGCTTATGAATGAAGGGGGGCAATTCAGTTGATAACAGAACTGGTAAATAGCTCACTTTGAACTATTTTTTGCATTGATTACCTCCTTAAAAAAAAAAAAACATTCTATAGCATAGATTTTCCACACAATCTCAACCCCCATATTTAATCCTACAGACATTAGTCAGAACAAAGTCAGGAAAGCCTTCACAGAATATAATAGTGAAAATGGCCTTTGGTGTAACCATGTCTGTAGTGTGATCTTGCAACATAGGTTGAAGTTTTAAAGTGATCTTATAAATTTTGCCTTTGTACTACACTGACACATTTTTTTATTATCAATTTTTATTATTGCTATGAATAAACACATATTTCTACAAATAGAAATACTGCTTTTTATCTTCAGTTGTGAGTCTTTTAGTGTGAACTTGTAATTCCTTGGTAATTTCCACAGGGTTAAATATACAAAGATTTTTTTCTTTTTTTAAGTTTATTATGGAAAGAGAGAGAGTAGAGAGCACATGTGCGTGCTCTATGAATGGGGGGAGGAGCAGAGAGAGAGGGAGAGAGAAAATCCCAAACAGGCTCTGCACTGTCAGTGGGGAGTCTGACATAGGGCTTGAACTCATAAATCCATGATCATGACCTGAGCTGAAATCAAGAGTCAGATGTTTAACCAACTGAGCCACCCAGGCGCCCCAAACACTTTTCACTTTTATTGAGACCATGCATGCTATTTTTAAAAAAATATCTTCATAGTTGTTGATTTTTATTCTCGGAACTATCATTCACAAAATAAAATATTTAAGTAATTCGGGTGACAATCATTAGAAAATAAAAGTTTGGCAATGCCTGTTAAAAATAGCTTGGATATTTCTCCTGTTAAATAATTTTTGTGCATGTTATATAACACTCAGAAGAAAAATGTCATGCTTTTTTTTCATTTTACTAAAGACAATTTACATTGTTTTGAAAACCATTTTAAACTCTATTTACAAAGTTATATATTGCTATTTACATTCTTTTTCTCTTAAGATACTATATTGCTAAATCATTATTTTCCTCAAAATTTTTGAAACAAAAATTAGATCTGGTTTTTTAATAGTTTCATGGAGTCACACATCCCAGGGGTTGCATACTTTCAATTAACTTCCAGAATATACAAAGATACTTCTATAAGTGATGGCTGGTGGGATTAACACAATGCATTCCAGCATTTTCTTAATTACTGACTAAATCTACAACTAAAGCCAATAGTGACCTTTCTGGTGCTTTAAAAGTGCCCTTTATTTTTTTTATGAAATTTATTGTCAAATCGGTTTCCATACAACATCCAGTGCTCATCCCAACAGATCCCCTCCTCAATACCCATCACCCACCCTCCCCTCCCTGCCACCCCCCATCAACCCTGTTTGTTCGCAGTTTTTAAGAGTCTCTTATGTTTTGGCTCCCTCCCTCTCTAACCTGAAAAGAAAAAGTGCCCTTTAGTCATAATTCTTCAAAGGAATAGAAAAATTAATCAAACCATTAAGATTCTTGTTTTTTGTATTATTAACATTTTGATTTTCTTATAGGTTTAATAATTTCTTGCCATGTAAATTTAGATTTTATTCAGAGTAAGGCACATGTAGCTGATGATGGAAGTTTAATTAATATTCTGACTTTTATTACTTTTTTCATAATTAACTTTTTTAAAAATGGAAACATAGAGATTGCAATGTCCTAAATTATGTCCTTACTAATGTTGTGCAGGCCAACACTTAAGAGAGTCTTTAGAAACAACATCAAATATTTTGGAACTTAGAATGGATATTGGAAGTGGAATCTGTATTGAAATAAAAGGAATATTTTCCAACTTCTTCTTCCCACTCTTTGCTGAGCAGCCTTTATGTGTGGTATTCCTTGGCTGTCTCAGTATGTGATCCAATAGATCAGTGGGTGGAGATAAACAGAGTTTGGTCATATAGTAAGAGAAGCAACTAGGCTAAATTTGAGGGGAAGAATGCAGAGTAGGGATGTCAGCCTGAGAAGGGGAGTACATAGCTATCAGAGGATGAACGATCAGGGTATGGTAGGGGTAAAAAGGAGAAAAAAAAACTTGTAGTAATAAGCATATTTGCCTACTTCTGAGAAGAGACTCGTGTAGATCAGTCAGGATCGCAAATCTGCATGTGCTGCTAGCTTTATCTCCAAAACCCAAGCCAAGTGAGATGAATCAAATAAAACCTTCGAGACACTTCTGCCGAGGTCCAAAGCTGTCTTGGACTGAGATGATGGGTTGCAGTCTGGGGCAGAGGTGGCCGGAAGGTGGTGGCAGAACAGGTTGAGAAGAGGTTATAAATTATACTTGTTTCTTCTCCCAACTTTGCCCGGACAAAATTGTTTCTTCCTCCTTCTCCATATAAATCAATGGCAACAGTCAACTGTATTGAGCAGTGGGCAGGAGGTAGTTGTAATAATGTTAGGGCAGCCCGAAAGCCTTGCTGGGTTGAGAATCGAGTGATAAGAGATGTAGTTTATCCCTGTCTCCTCATCCAAACCTTCTGGGCTGGCGGATTGCCTTTTGCTTTACTGCTTCTTTCTAAAAAAATGTTACAGGCAAATCCCTTCCCACAGTGTTTGCCTGGTGCTATGCCAGAAAATGGGATTGTCTGAAATTTTTGTGCTTGACTTCTTTGCCCTGGAGCTGATTCCTCCCTTCCTCTTAAACTCCAGAGAAGTGACAGAGAATGCAGTCTGGCTTTCCTCAGTCTCCAGTGCCTACCACCAGAAAAGATAGTCTTCAACTCAGGGAAAATAAAAGCACAGGGCAATTAGTTACACACACAAGTTACACATCCACTGTAAAAGAAAAACACGTAGACTAACACATATCAAAGACCAAAAGAGACTCCTATTGAATTTAACAACTACAAAACTATACTAAGATTCAATAACATGTTGCCTACAGGAGACACGTTTAAACAAAAAGACAAAGTTTGAAAATAAATACATACAGAAAATATACCAGGGGAAAGAAAGTTGTGAAATAAATTTAATAACTGAAACATAGAACTCAAGAGAAAAGAATGTGAGACAAAGGTGGTTGTTCTATACTGGCAAGATCTAAAAAAGAAGTTGAGATACCCATCAAAGAATCCATCTATTAAATACTTGAGCCTCTAAATTTATGAAGTTGTAACCGACATTGTGATGGATCGACTTGCTATATAAAGAGAAAGAAAAGTGGGTTTGTTCCTGAATCCATATTGTGAATTGGACACCAGATGGATTAAAGATCTAAATGGGAAAGGTAAACATGTAAAATCAATGAAAAATGGTGGAGTTCTTTTTAAACAACCCCCCTAAAATAAATTATAAAACACTGTGTTTATGTATCAGACTCCAACAAAATTGATGATTTCTGTTCATGAATTACACCACAGACAAAGTAATGGGTAGATGACTATGTCCTGTGGAAACGTACCTTATAATGCCGCAAATTGACAAGTGATTAACATGTACCATATACTAGACCATTAAAGCTAACAAGAGGAAGACAGGAACCCAAAAGAAAAATAGCACAAAATGAACAGAAGCAATTAAAAGGAAAGAAAGCCCAAACATTCAATAAACATATGAAGATCTGCATAAACTCATTAATAAGGAGAAAAATGCAATTAAAATAGAGATATCATATTAAATTCATTTTGACAAAAATTAGAAACCTAAATAATATCAAGTTTAACAGAATATAGAGATACACTAGCTCTCATGCATTATAAGACAGTCTTTAAATTAATGATGCCAGGGGAGCCTGAGTGGCCCAGTTGGTTAAGTGCCCGACTCTTGGTTTCAGCTTAGGTCATGATCTCAGGGTTTGTGGGATTGAGCCCCGCACCGGGCTCTGCACTGTCAGTGCTTGGGATTCTCTATCTCCCTCTCTCTCTGTTCCTCCCCCACTCACACTGTCTCTATCAAAGTAAATAAATAAACTTAAAAAATTAAAGAAAAATAAATTAGTGATGCCATTTTGAAAAGCAAGCTCACAATTCTGAATCAAATAGGATATGCCTCCTCCATACCTCAAGAATTTCACTCCTGGACATAAATACCGAAAAAATTATCCCACAATTTTAAAAGAGACCAGACATAAGAATTCCATATAGTGATTTTGTTGTAATAGGTGGAATTTGGGAAATCTAGGTGCTTATCACTGAGTGATTATGTATATATGGCAATATGAAGAAATGTAACAGACGTATTACTAAGTGAAGAAAGTAAGAACCAGAATAAGATATTTAGTATAATACCATTTATATAAATGAAAAATTCATGTAGGAAACATCAATAATTTTTTTCCAAAAATGAATACTCATCAAACACATTAGATTGGTGGTAGGATGGATAGTAGCAATGACCTAGGGATATGAGAGTGAAGGATGGAGATATAGTGAATTGGCTAAATAAATAAAACAAGAGGACTTTTCTAGATGAAGGGGGATTTTACTAAACAGATATGATTAATTCAATGATTATCTGCACCTGACTCTAAAAAAAAAAAGAAATTTAAAGCAGATTAAGTAAAAAACAAGAGTATAATATAAAAGTAAGTAAGTATGCAGAGAATTTTGGCTCTTAATAAACTTGCATTATGTACTCCAATAAAAAAATGTCTTATCCACACAATCAAATTGAACAGTAGTAACAATGTATAGTATAGTTATTAAGATATTATGACAATTGTTTTATTTCTCCCCAAATGCAGTTTCTCATTATTATGTAAATATTATTACTGGATAGTATATTTATTTCTTCCATTCTTTCTATTTTAATAATAGATTTTATCTATTTTTTCTAATTGAAGTTTACTTTATATTGGGATACACACACACACACACACACACACACACACACATATATAAAATACAAACTTAAGGATATAATCCAGAAATAATTAAGAGAAGGATAATTAGCATCATTAAAATTTTCCTCTAATTTCATTAAAGGAATTTGATTTCAAGAAGTTTTCAATGAATAGATCAATTATATGAAAGCCTGTGACTTTTTTTTGTTTTTAATAACGTTTTAAAAATCCATCTATCAGCAAATATAACATTGCAATTAATTCCAAGAACATTTTAATTTACAGACTCAAATTCTATATCTTGTATCCCAATTTTAAAACCTAATATACCAATTTATATTAATGAAGATTCTTGAGACTAAAATATATCCTCATGCTTGTTATATATAAAGCATTGACACTTTGGTCTCTGTATTCATCTGATTCTCAAAATGGCTACCAAAAGACAAATTATTCAATTTCCTATGTCATTAGAATGGTTTTCCTGCTTCTTATTTTGGGCAATCTCCTGATCTTTTACAAGTTCTGTACCAAACAGACACCGAAAAAAAAAAAAAAAAAAAAGGGAAGTATCATTAGAGAACTTGAACATTTTTATAGGTAGAATTTGCTGTTAGAAAGTCAAAGTTATAAAACAATAGTAGTCGAACAATCCCTTCCTTCTACCTGACTATGGCTATTCTATTCAGGAAAAAGTCTGAAGGCTTAATATTAAAGGGCATTTTAAAACTGAGATGAATGGATTTTTAGTTACTTGGGTGTCAGATGGTCGCTATGAGTACAGATGACCATCTGAAATACTGAGAGTATCAAAGAGGGGTATGTGTTTGGACAGAACAAACGCCTCTACCCTCTTTTAATCACTGTGTCTTCTCAGCTACCTGTTTCCCTCTCTACCTCTACAAACTGTTCTGGGGTCCACTCTGTTTAGGTCTATTTCTCCCAGGTTTTATGTGCGTATCTAGCTGTCTCTTTCTCATGACCTTTTTCCATGTCCTTTCTCTATTTCTTTGATTTTCTGATTATGTTTATAATAGCACGTATATAAACCAGATAAGTTGAAATTTTATATGCTTCCTTCTCTCTCAAGCTTGTAAGTCACCCTAAAGTGATTTGTGTCTTGATTAATGAACTTGAGAGGAAGAAAAGAAAGTTACTTCTAATATACAGGTCACTGTAGATAATATTTAATCATTCATTTTAGCAGCTAACAAAACAACTCCTTTAATAGTGTCCTTCTTTCCAACCAAATTAATTAGATATTTTTTTCAATCTCATAGTATCAGTCACATAAAAGAAGTGGAGAATTACAGACTCACGATAGGAGTTTCAGCTCTGGTTCTTGAACAGCATTCTTGAGGGAAATATATTGAATCTATCTTTTCATCAACATTCACTCTACAAATGTAAAACACTTATCTAGAGCGTTAGCCATCAAGCATACAATGGTCTCCCCCTGATGGAAGTCAAAGGTCACATGGAAGACAGAATAAGGTAAATACACTGATCGATGTAATGTTAAAAATATTCTGGAGAAACAA
This sequence comes from Panthera tigris, assembly GCF_018350195.1. Lineage (NCBI taxonomy): Eukaryota > Metazoa > Chordata > Mammalia > Carnivora > Felidae > Panthera > Panthera tigris. Next base: position 82,138,571 of record NC_056664.1, on the reverse strand, counting down.
ATGGCAGGTTTAGAACAGCACCCAACAAAAAATATTCTGGTGCTCTGAGCAAGTGACACCTGACATGGATTGGATGTGTGAAAGTAGGGGGGTGAGCAGCAGCCACTCCTGGTCCTCTCCAGTTTTCCCTCCCTACTGCGGCTGGAGAAATCTACTTAAAATTCACATGGGATGCCATGTTCATGGACCCTTCCTCCTTCAATTTAAAACCCTTTGGTGCTCAATCCTTGACTTTACCTGCAAGGCTCTCTGCTCTGTATATGCTCTTACTCCAGAGAACAGTCCTTCCACATGCTATTCCCGAAGACTGGAAACTTCTTCCCATATATTCCTTCCTGTGCAGTTAACTCCTTTGGAGCGTTGTAAATGGGAATATATGGGAGGCATAGCAGATTCCTTGTCCTAACAAAATTTTTGAGCCTTTTTAAAGTGAGAAAAGACTCTCTAGCTAGATGCATATTTCCAGGAAATCAAGAAAATTAGTGCATCTCTAACATACTGAGACTTATGATTTACTTTTCTATATTTCTACAATTTTCTTATGCTAGATATCAAATACAGTCTTCCCAATAAGTACTTCCTAGTACATACTCTAGAGATGATCACAAGACTGGATTTTCATCTAAAACTTTAAATCCATAAAATATATTATGAGATGGAAATTGTATTTTCTAGTTGATAGTCCTTTTTCTGCTCATAGATCTAATTTCAGAGTCCTTTAACCTGCTCCCATATGAATGGGCCCAAAATTTTAGGTTATTAGCTCAAAATTAAGTATAAGGTAAAAACTGTTGATGTTAAGCACTCCATTTGTGATTTTTACCAGCAACTGTTTGCTGACTTTATTCACCAAATACCATGCTGCTATACATTCTCATGAAAATCAAATAAGTTAAAATACATAAAAGCACTTTGCCACCACTAACAAGTACTGAAACTGTAAAATACAATATTTTGGGAGTAGTATTTCTGTTCTCAGTAAAGAACTGGTGTTATTCTTCTGAGACATAAAAGCAACAGTTGTGTTTTCTTAGTTGTGAAAAATCTACACAAGCAAACCAAACTTCCATGTCTGTATGTGAATTATTTTCATTTCTATCATTTGCTTGCCAAAAATGTGAATAAGCACTTATGAGAAATAAAAGATTGCCTTAAATTCTTTTCTTTTGGTTTCCTGTTTAGAAATAGACTCTCTTTGGTATACCCTGGAAAATTATGTTTCCGTGGTTTTACATTTCATAAAATCTTACAAAGATTCAGAAAATTAAGAACTGGGGGGCACCTGGGTGGCTCAGTCAGTTAAGCATCGGACTCTTGATTTCGGCTCAGGTCATGATCCCACGGTTTGTGAGTTCAAGCCCCACATCGGGCTCTGCGCTGACAGTGCAGAGCCTGCTTGGAATTCGCTCTCTCCCCTCTCTCTCTCTGCCCCATACCACGCTTGTTCTCTCTCTCTCTCTCTCTCTCTCTCTCTGTCTCTCTCTCAAAACAAAAATAAATAAACTTAATAAAAAATTTTTAAAAAAGAAAATTAACTGGATCTGTATGTAGATGGAATAAATGGCTTGCTTTCAGACATCTTCTCACTGGACTGAGAAGCAATCTAATTTTCAAAAGAAAAGAGTCCTTTAAATTAAACTAGGTTTTTGTTTTTTGTTTTTAACCTAATGATCTTCATTGAATACTTATGAAGTACCATATATATAAAGAGACCAGGAGGTAGTTACAAATTCTCAAGTGTGTGCATTTGGGGTACTCATATGAGGTGAAAAATATATGCATGTGTGTACAAATATAGTTTTTCATGAGAATGGTTTCTGTTAGGTACTTTCTAACTTACCATTTTCAGACTGTTAAAAGTCAAGTTGATCTAAATAATCATAACTATTTATTAACAGTGAACTCTGCTAATATGTGTCAGAGGGTGGAGGAGAGTGAGCAAAATATCCTCTAAACTGAGAAGGCATTTTAAGATTGAAAAATGAAGCAAGCCACTCCCTACCCTTTACACAGTTTTGGTCAGGGTAACTTACTGGTGGTGGGGGATCGGGTGGTGATCCGATGGTACGTGGCTATTCTTTGGCCCTATTTTCCAACAAGTCTGGACCTTAAGCCTTTGCTTTTATAGAGCAAGGAGCATTGTGGTGAAGTAAAGGGTAGTTATCTAAATTGGTGCCATGTGTGCACCAGAGTATCTCCAGTAGTTACCTCAAGTGGTACCTCCTGTGCCTTCCCACATGCCAATTAGGGTATACATCAACCTCCCTGGGACCCAGGACACACAGCCATGAAGGAGTTCATTCCATCGGCATGAACAACATGGAGGACCAGAGATGGAGTCAGTGTTGTAAGCACTCCTGTAATAACACCAACAATAACAATACAAAACTAAAAAAAAAGAAAAAGAAATCAGTAACTCTAAATATGGATACTTCTAAGCCAGCATGCAAACGTTGAGCCCACTGACTTTCTCTTTGCACCTTTCTCTACCTCACCCCTGCTAAAGAAAACACCCTTGATCAAAATTTCTGTTTCTCTTCTGGAGACTTAAGGAGACATTAAACTATTTTATTTGAAGTAAGAAATTTTTCTTTCTATAAACGTAAAACCTAAAACAGTCTAAATATCTCCCATTTGGGAACTGATCGAGCAAATTATTACATGGCTATATAGTTAAATATCATGAAAACAATTTCAAAACGTGATACAAACTATTTGATAAAATATAATTCTCTTCTGTAAACAATGAACATGGATTCATATTTGTATGGAAAATTTCCAAGAGAACTTATACAATGTGTTAATAGTATTTATAATCTGAGTAGTTGAGTGAGTAGCAGTGAGTGAGATTTTTCTCTACTTTTTTGTATTTTTCAAACTTTCTACAATAAACATCCATTTCATATATCAGAATAATGCACTGGTACTGTTTTGATGTACTCATATTTTAGATGAAAAAGCTTATTAATCTGGGTTATTCAAAGGTTTTATATATGTTGTGCTACCCAGCTATGAGGTCTTTAAGGGCACACTGTAAAATAATTTCCTACATCAGACAACCAGAGATACATTCTAATCAGAAATCTGTGAACATAGTCTTTTGGCTCAAGGGCAATCTCTGTGTTTACTCGTGTGGTCTCAAGAAATCTAACAGCCAGTGGTCGACCTCATTTCCATCTCTCAGAAATTTTATGTAAAAAAACATGCTTAATATGGATAAATAATGTGATTGGTGGCTACAAGAGGAAAACGATCTTCAGTTGCTGTGATAGACTTAAGCCTTTTCAGGCAAGAAGATACAGTGTTTTGCACCTACTTCTGCATCAACACTTTAAAACTGACATGGAAAAGCTGGAGCTCTTGAGAAAAATGATCATAATGATAAGGGGATTTCTCAACCTGCCATGTGAGGTAGAGTTAGAGTAAATTGTGATCTTTAGCAAGGAGAAGAGTAGACTTGAAAGAGAAATGATAGCTATCTTGAGATGCTAGAAAACTTGTCAAAAGAAAGACACATGGAGCATAGAGTCCAATTGCTTAGCTGTTGCCAAATAGGAAAGCGTAATTGAGGACTGATTAAAACAAAGAAAGGCAATTTGAAATAATTGGAATAATTTGAAAATTAACTAGATCACAAGGGCCATTAAGGATAGTATAATCCACCTAACTATATGAATTCAATCTGAGCCTGGATGATGAATTAGTCAAAATTTTTTGAAAATATTGATAGGTCAAGAATAGATTAGATGAGATGGAATCTAAATTACTTTGCAATTCTAAGATGTGTTAATTCCAAGGTAAGCCAAGGAATTACATAAAAACCATTGGCCCGTTTGTAAGCATGTGCATGTGGTGGAGGACCTTGAAGATAGTGGGAGAGATGATAGCAGAAATAAAAAAAAAAATTAAAAAATTATGTCAAGAAACCGTATAAATACAAGGGTTGTAAATAACCTGGCAACGATCAAAAGTTTAAGCAATACAATAAACAGACTCATAGTATATCAACACAGATGTGAATAACTGAATTTCATTACAATTAAGTTCTATTTAGAGCCTTTATACTCTGGTCCTTACTCAAGTCTCTCCCTTTCCAGACTCATGTTGGGATTCTAGAATGCTTGTGCATGCCAAGACATAAGGGGGATGAGTCTCCTGCATCTACCCACAAACATTTCATCTGAGTGCTTTCCCATCCCAGGCAGCCTGACTCAGTTCCAAGGGCTCTTCCCCTTATGAGCCGTGCTCAGGGAACAGGAAGCTTCTCACAGAGCAACACCTGCATCACCGCATTTCCCACTGGGTTCCGGCCAACCTCCTGTAGTGCTGAAGGGAGACTGGGCTCCAAGCCCACTGCTCCTGGGATGTTCAGACATTTCGGCACCCACTACAGCGCTGCAGGAGAGCAGAGCACAGATGAAGCCCTACTGCAATCCCAAGAGAGTGTCTTTCAGTTGGGAGAGAGAAACTCCTCTCTTCTGCTTTCGGTTAAGACACACATTGTTTTCTATGCCCTGCAATCCTCTTCCTATGCTTTTGGACAAGATGTTTTATCTATAGTAGCAAATCCTTTCCCCTCCCTAGGGCTTAACCTTTTTGAAAGTAAAGCCAGGATGTCTTACAAGAGTTTCAACTCTCTGCCCTGCTACATTCATTCCCTGAGGCAATAAAAATGTGCTGACCAACTTGCTTAAATAGGGATAAGAGAAAGGGAATGACAAGGATTACCGAAGAAAAGACTCATGTCTCCAAGTATTACCTCCTTTTTAAAATGAAAAACCCATCATCACGTATATACATTTTTATGTAGAAAACATCAGGGAATTAGAATACTGGAGCAAAAATCTTAAGAAAACACCAGGAATCAATTTCTTAAATGGAAATTTCAAAAAGTAGAAGTAAGAGTGGGTTATACAAATGGCAGAAAAGTAGGCTTTACAGCAAAGATTGGTTATATCATGTTATAATGTTAAGACTAAGAAGTTAGAGAGTGGCAGATTGAGGACCCCTCAACATACTCTCCGAAAAAGCTCCAGCAGGAATGGAATGTGCTCAACCCTTAGCTGATTCTCCAGTTTACTCTGTGCTTTCTGATTTGCATATGGACAAGGCTTCCTGTGGTTGGAAGTATCTTCATCAACTTACCTTCAATATGGCTAGTTGTGAATTATTCCAGCACATATCAGCAACAGAAGGATGTGTCAGAACTTTTTTCACACAGCAGATCCTGATGAGCCATGATCAGCAGGAAGTCACTGATAACCATTTTGAAAACTGCCACTGACTTTGATAATAATTCTATCATAATAATAGGTACAAATTCCCTACAAATGTGCAGTTATCATGCTTGGGGGGATTTTGGCAAAGGAAACTGGGTTTTTTCCCTATGCAAGATATAGGGTATAGTAATTGCAGCAGTAATCCATATTCTTACCCCAAATCCATACTGTTTTTTTTTTTCCCCATGGTAATAGATGTAATCTGCTTTTTAAGTGATAGATATAGTGATATTCTTCAGTCTCCTTTGCAGCAAGGGAAAGTCAGATGACTGGGTCCTGAGAACAGAATATCTATGCAAGATGTGTACAGATTCTGATAGGTATCCTTAAATAAAAGTCACGTTTATATCTCCTGACTGTTTTTGGTTTTGTTTTTTTTTTGTTTGTTTGTTTGTTTTCTTTCCTTCTTGCTGGTTAAAATGCAGATGTGATGGGTGGAACTGAAGTAGTTATCTTGGACTGTGAGGCCCTTTGAAAATGATAGAGCAGTAAGAAAAAAGGAGCCTATGCATTTGATATAGTTAATTACCATTCCAGCCCTAGACTTCCTACCTGAATTTTTAGAAAAATTCTATTTTATGCAAACAGCTCTGTTTTTAAACCTTGAAGTCAATTCTAATAAAAAAGTCCAACAATTTATGTGTGTTTTTATTAGTATTCATAATTCAAATTGTCATGAGACTTCTGTACTCAGTATTGCTTCTAGGAATAATCTACAAAATAAAGTATTGATGGAGATAAAATACTTTTATATCCATTTAGAAGGTATATAGTTGACATAAAAATGTATATTATCTGATAAACATTTCTTCCAGAAAGTAGGAGTGTGTCTGTTAAATAATTACTGAAAATTAAAGTTACTGTATACTTAAGAAAAATACAAAGACTTAATTAGTTCTCAAAGGTATTCAAGATAACTCTGGGAGTGAGGGTGTGGGGGGAGAAAAATAACAATTAACTCCTTAACAGTAGCCAAAACATGTTTCATTTGCTAAGGACATTTCAGAGTTAAAGAAACAAATATTTAAAAGTAGCAAATTGTGTATCTAAGCTTAGTATTTGAAAGTTTGGGAGGCTCTCCTTCTAGGTTCAGACCAGCTAAGACTTCACATGTGACAGAACGTTTAAGCACCTAAAACATTAACCCGATTCTCCAGTCATTCTGAAACATGAAAAAATCAAGCTGGCAAGCAGGGAGTCTATGACTGTGTGAACAAAATGGACAAGTCAGCTGGCCTCTTATGGTTTAACTTTCTTCCTAAATAGAATAAAGATTTTCCTATTTCTTAGTATTTTTTTAACGTTTATGTATTTTTGAGAGACAGATCATGAGCGGGAGAGGGGCAGAGAGAGAGGGAGACACAGAATCCAAAGCAGGCTCCAGGCTCTGAGCTGTCAGCACAGAGCCTGACGTGGGGCTCGAACCCACGAACCGTGAGATCATGACCTGAGTTAAAGTCAGCCACTCAACCAACTGAGCCACCCAGGCACCCCTGTATTTCTTAGTATTTTTAAGAAAAGCATTTACTCTCTGATTAAAAAAGTAGGACCCTTCCATGTGATATTGTTGTCTAGTTCCACTGTGCAAGCAGATACAGTCAGAGTGAAGCCCTTGCCATATATAAGAACACAATTTCCATTAACTCCAGTGAGGGTTTTTGTTATGAAAGGACTTCCTTCCATGACTCACCCTCATCTTGAGCCATGTTCATTAATTTTATCTGGCAATATAAAGCCTTTTTTTCCCACATTTCATTCTTTTGCACGTACAGCTGTTTATCAATTAATAGAGAAAAGCCTAGTTATAAACCACATCCTGGAAAGAATAAATTAGGTGAATTTGAATGACACAGGATGTTGTTAAGGATTTAACAATATTGCTAACGTTCCCGGGTTTCACAATTATGGGTATGTAATTTTTTCCAGATTCTGTCTTTCTTGTTTGAAATCCTGGCATGATTTCAAAATTGTTATGTGTGTGAGAAAAAGAAAAGTGTATTTACAAACCTTTTGAGGGAAGAAATGTAGCCCTTCAAGATGCATCACAGAGCATGTAGCCAAAGCATCTATCGCTTCTAGCGAAAACTACCTGATTCTCGCATTCATTACTTCAAAGTGTATACAATCTAGTTAGCCTAATTTTGGGCATACCTACTTGCTTTAAAATATTTTTAAATGTGATTCTACTTCACTCTGATGACATTAGCCCTCTCTGTGAAAGAGTGAGTTTAATCTGTTTGTATTTCACGTGAGGCAAGGCAGGGTGGGGAAGGAGTTTCTTAGGAATAGTGTGTAGTAGCAAAGAGACCACGACCAATGAGGAGAAGCTAGTCCCTGAAAAGGCAGGCGGTCCATTTTAGATGTTTGCAGAAAATAAAATGTAACAGTGGGGAAGGGTGTATTTGCAGGTGGTAACGCCACAGAAGCAATCTTCTATTTGTTTTAAGGTACCCCATTCATTGTTTGAACTTAGGTTCTAATTTATACCTTGTTTCTTTTGTTCCTACTTCTGAATTTAAAGACAAAATTGTGGCCAAAACAAGCATTTGCTTTAGGGCAACCTTTAGATAATCACCATTTGCTTTATTATTGTGTAAGCCTGTGCTGCTGTTAATTTAGGATAAGGGAAGAAGAGTGGCTCATTCTACCCTTAAAACACTTCTCACACTTAGAACCGGTTTCCTAAACCCTCAAGGTTTATTGTGTTTGATTTTGAAGGAAGGGGTCCATTAACTTGCTGAGACTTTTCACAGAAACTTATTGCTGACCTTGACAATGGCCTGACGCTGGCAACATAAAGAGAGGACAAAGATGAGGTCGGCTGTTAGGTCAGCATGCTAGGCACATGGTAGATATTGTTTAAACACTATCTAAAACTACCAGAAATATCTTCCTGGGCCACAGATTTAGCTAAAAGTCTTTTTAAAATTTTAAGGCAGAATTTCTGAATAACTTATTTAATTATAGAACAGCCAGACTCATTTTTCTTTCCCCTCTTACTCTTATTAATTCCACAAATAGGGTGGTGCTTATAAACTTGAATTATACTTATGCATCTATTATACTGTACATAGATGACACTAATGAATTTGAATTCCAGGAACTAAAAGATAATAGATTAATCTCTAAGGAGAAAAATAGGAAAAAAAAATTATTTTCATCTTGAAGCTATTAGACCTAATGGAAGAATTCACCTTTGTTTTTGCTTTGAAAGTGTATTTAGGGATGCCTGGGTGACTCAGTAGGTTAAGCGTCCATCTTGGGCTCAGGTCATGATCTCACAGTTAGGGGGTTTGCACCCGCATCGGGCTCCACGCTGACAGTAAGCAGCCAGCATAGGATTCTCTCTTTCTCCCCTTCTCTCTGCTCCTCACCAACTCATGCTTTCTCTCTCAAAAAATAAATAGATAAACTTAAAAAAAAATAAAAGTGTATCTATTGTTCAGTAGCCATTATAAAGAATTATTGAAAAAAGCGGTGTATAAAATTATTCAATAAAGTCAAGATTAGTCTACATTTTGAAAATTGTGTTAACATTTAACATGGCATTTACCCTCTTGAAAATGTGTTGTTGTTGTTTTTTAATTTATTTTGAGAGAAAGAGTGAGTGAGAGAGAGTACAAGCAGGAGAGGGGCAGAGAAAGGGAGACAGAATATCAAGCAGGCTCCATGCTGTCAGCACAGAGCCCAGTGTAGGACTGGATCCCATGAACAGTGAGATCATGACCTGAGCTAAAATCAAGAGCCTGCTGCCTAATCGACCGAGCCACCCAGGCACGCCCCTCTTAAAAATTTTTAAGTGCAAAATTCTATTGTTAACTACAGGCATGATATTGTAGTACAGATATCTAGAACCTACTCATGTTTAATAACTGAAACTTTATACCCGTTGAATAGCAACCCTCTATTTTCCCCTGCCCCAGCTCCCGGTAACCACCATTCTATTTTCTGCTTCTATGAGTTTGACTATTTAAGGTATCTCATATATGTGGAATCATGCAGTTTTTTTCCTTCTGAATTTGGCTTCTTTCATTTAAAATAACGTCCTATGGGTTCATCCATTTTGTCACATATATAAGATTTCCTTCTTTTCTAAGGTGGAATAACATTCTATTATATGTATATGCCACAATTTCTTCTCTTTCTTTCTTTCTTTCCTTTCTTTCTTTCTTTCACTTTCTTTTCTTAGCATTGTAATCTTACCCAGTTTTATTGAGATGTATATCACATTTTCTTTATTCACTAATCTGTCAATGGACATGTAAGTGTTTTCACGTCTTGGCTATTGTGAATAAAACTGCAATGAATATGGGAGTACAGATATCTCTTCAAGATCCTGATTTCCATACTTTTATATAAATATTCAGAAGAGGGATTGATGGATCATGTAATACTTTTACCACCAATTTTTTTAGAAACTTCCTTACTGTTTTCCATAATGTCTGCATAATTTGCATTCCCACAAACAGTGTTCAAGTGTTCTAATTTCTCCACATCCTCATCAACGCTTTTCTCTCTCTCTCTCTCTCTCTCTCTCGATAACAACCATTCTAAAAGTGAGGTGATATCTTATTGTGGTTTGGATTTGCATTTGTCTCGTGATTAGTGATGTTGAGAATCTTTTTGTATACCTGTTGGCCATTTGTATGTCTTCTTTTTAGAAATGTCTGGGGGCGCCTGGGTGGCTCAGTCAGTTAAGTGGCCGACTTCGGCTCAGGTCATGATCTCGCAGTCCGTGAGTTCGAGCCCCGCGTCAGGCTCTGTGCTGACAGCTCAGAGCCTGGAGCCTGTTTCGGATTCTGTGTCTCCCTCTCTCTGACCCTCCCCCGTTCATGCTCTGTCTCTCTCTGTCTCAAAAATAAAAATAAAACATTAAAAAAAATTAAAAAAAAAAAAAGAAATGTCTGTTTAGATCCCTCATCCATTTTAAAAATTGGGCTAATAATTGTTATTTTGAACTTTAGTAATTGTTTTTAGAAATTTCTCATATATTTTGGATATAAACCTCTTATCAGATATGCAGTTTGCTAATATTTCTTTAGATTGCCCTTTCACTCTGTTGTTTCCTTTGCTACTAGAGTTTTTGGTCACCATACAAAGTTGTCACAATATTTTATTTTTACTATATTCTCCATGCTGTATGTTATATCCCCATTAGGTTGTATTTAAACTTTATTCCATCATCACTGTGTTGCCTTAGCATGCACTGCTTTCAGAATCAGAATGTGGATTATCATAGCCAAGTATCTAATGAAGAGTCTACATAATATGGAGCATGTGATTATTAGAAGAAGGTTTAAAGTGCTCTATCTGTATGGAATATATAATTGTTATTACATCCATTGTAGGTTAATACAGAGCATAAAGTATCAATGCCATTATTCTTATTTTAAAAGGCAGTCCAAAAACTTCTACTCAAAAATACTCTTCAGCTTTTGTCCTTCTAATATTAAAGGCCTATTGTGACATATTCGCTCTCTGATTCATTGAAGAATCTGAAAAACATTATGTACAAATATAAAAATATATGTGGTTTCACCTATTGCATTATAGATATAATAGACAAAACATATCGAAAAGATGTCTAATTCCTTTTCAAGCCAAATATCTTATTTGCCTAAATTAAATCTTAAGTCATGTGCTGTATAGATGTAAGAAGATTCTAAGTCTAGAGAGATGGTTATTGAAGATATTGCAGTTGTCAATTCAGTATATCAATATCTAATGGAGGAAACAAATATTATGGTGTTATTTTCCTTTGCTTTCTTTATTTAAAAAAATCAATCTGAAAAGAATGATTTAATAAAGATCCTTCTTCATTTGCAAGACTAACAGGTAGCTAATTCATAATGGAAGAGTTGACTGGAATTTAATGATTACAGAAGAAATTCGTATCACTCAATTCGCGTTTGGGTACACAAAAGATATTAAGAAGATGTGACTCTGCCTTGAAATACACTAAATTCAAGTTGCTTTCTTTTCTGGCTTAATTCAAGGGAGATTATTTAAGTGAAAATGGACGAATGGGTCTGGGAAAAGACTTACAGAAAGGCAGACTCTTTTTTGTTACCAGTTAAAGCTTTATAAAACTTGCCTATTTTTTTTCTGTTCTATTGATGTCACATAATATTTGTTTCATAATAAATTATGAGCCATAGTACCATCAACCGAGTCAGTTCTATTATCCTGTTTGGCAGTAGCCCAAAGAAGGCCAACATAAATTTTTGTTTTCCATTAAAACCTTGGGAATCTTTAAAAGCTTCTTTAAGGATAACAGGAAAGATCTGCTTCTATACTTAAAATATATTTATTTCAGTGACATCCAAAGAAATGGTTTTGCACATCGTACTGTAACTCTTTCAGAGATAAAAGCCAACAAAGTTGCAAGATATGCAGCCGGAATCAGAGTGGTCGTCTGGGAATATCGGTACCTTTCATACTGTCCAAATGCAAGAGCCCAGACAGACACACTTACTTGCATCATCGCACCACTTGAGAGATACAACCATATGGGGATTTGACTTTGGGAACTTGGAGGCACCAGCTCCCGAATCTTGCTATGACCTTCCTGCCAGGCAGGCACTGCAGAAACGCAGCTCGAAATTTCAAACCCAAATTTATACTCTGAACTCTCCTTTGACTCTGCATCCATTTTTTTTCTGCTTATTTTTCTACTAAAAAAAAAGTCTTTTTTTCCTAGAATCTTAAAAATTTCCCAACTCCATCATAAATCTTACGTATTTTTTAAGGTAAGTGTATTTGCTTCAGTCACCGAAGTCATCCCTAGGAAGCACCAGAGAGTAATGGGAACCATAATTGTGTGACATTTACACTATTTTAAAGAATGAATTCTACCTTACTTCTAATCTTGGTGCTCACTGAGAATTTAAAAGATTTACAGTTTCTTCCCTCGTTGAAAAAGAAAGGAGTGAAAATAATCTCCTCTCAGCAAACTTTTCTCCTTCAGTAAATATCCTGGGTTTCTCCCAGAGATTTGTAGGTGATATTTTAGTATGTTGGGTCATTTTATGTTGATAGTTAAGATTCACAACATTACATGGCAAAGGGAAGATAAAGAAAAAGGAAAGAATACCCATCCATATAAAATGGTAGCAAACAGATAATCTCACTATCTAAATGAATTTACCTTTCTTAATTGAAGAAATTTACCATATATATATATATTTACCATATATATATATATTTACCATGAATATATATTTACCATATATATATATTTACCATATATATATTTACCATATATATATATATATATATATATATATATATATATATTTACCATATATATATTTAAAAAGCTAAGCTATTTTGTCAGCCAAACATTATCAGAGTTAAACTCATTACTGTGTCAAATTCACAACAGCATATTTTTATATTTAAATGTTTATTGGGGCGCCTGGGTGGCTCCGTCGGTTAAACGTCCGACTTCAGCTCAGGTCACGATCTCGCGGTCCGTGAGTTCGAGCCCCGCCTCGGGCTCTGGGCTGATGGCTCAGAGCCTGGAGCTTGCTTCCGATTCTGTGTCTCCCTCTCTCTCTGCCCCTCCCCCATTCATGCTGTGTCTCTCTCTGTCTCAAAAATAAATAAATGTTTAAAAAAATTTTAAAAAAATGTTTATTTTTGAGAGAGAGAGAGAGCATACACATGAGCTGGGAGGGGCAGAGAGAGAGAGGGAGACAGAAGATCTCTGGTGGGTTCTGAGCTGACAGCAGAGAGCCCAATAAGGGGCTTAAACTCACAAAACGAGATCATGACCTGAGCCAAAGTCAGACGCTTAACCCACTAAGTCACTCAGGTGCCCCACAATGTCATGTTTATTTTAAAACTTAATTTATCATTTAAGGAATGAAGGCAAGGGAATGGTAAACTTTTTATTATTTTATGTTTTTCTTACAGATATGTCCTCTCCACAAGCATACCGAAATAAAGATCTTAGTATAGTATCGACATTTTATGAAATACCTTAGTATGAAAAGTTGATTATGAGAATGGGCTCTTATTTTGATCATGAGATTTAATTTTATTGACCTGAATGTTATTTGGTTGTCTCAGAATTCTTAATAGAATGGAAGGAAGTGTGCTTTTGAAAAGAGTAGGACATACGTAAATCTATAAAATCTTTTATTTTTTTGGCTTGTGTGTGTATAGAAATCTGGGTAGCTGAAATGATGATTTTATTATTTGTAAGAAGTAACAAATAATCTTGTTATATCTCCCTTTACTGCATATTATGAGACTTTTAAGGTCTCTTCTAAAATACAACGTGAAGTATGCATCTAATAAAATATACCTTGTTTGTTGAAAATGTTTTTTTTCTCTCTTTTTAAAAACATACTTTGGTAAGCGACAGATAATTTAACTGAGATTTAAAACATGTTTTAGATAATCACAAATTTTACATTGCTTTTATGTATCAATTTTACAGCTGGGCTGGATGAATGGTGTATGCAGTAAAAAATGAAAAGGAATTTAGGAAAACATCTCAATTGAATAACAGAAAACATAATTATTTTAACATTAAGAAAAATAGTGACTTCAATAAAATTAGAACTACTAAATGGCTTCGTAACTAGAGAAACTTATTATATATGTGTATATGTATCTGAAGGTATGAACAGTTCTATGTAAATGCGAGACATGCAGATGGATAGAAAATTACAGATACAGACTGTCTTGTCAGAAAATTCATCTTTTTCCCTAAAAAATATAGTGACAGCTTTCCTCCTACTTCCCTGACATAAAAAAAAAATTCATAGATGATGAATAATAGTATAAAACCACAAGTAGTTGTGGAGTAGGCATCATGTATTTTAAAATTCTATTTATATTATTGTATCACGTGGATTTATTATTCCATTTGCATGTTATGTTCCTCTAAATTTGTGAATGCCAGTACTGTGCCCACTTCTTATTCTAATACTGCACTATGAGGGTTGCTTTACAGTATTTTGAAGGACACATACTCCGGTATACTGTGTGCTTTTCTCTTGTGAACATGAACTGTAAGAAATTTATAATATTTACTCGTCAGCTGTAATTTTTTTTAAATCTATGTCAAAATCGAAATTATTTCTCCTTTTAAATATCGGTAATACATTTCTCTTTTACAAACATCTTTTTCTCAGTTTTCCTCTTTTTTTTCACACAGACAATAGTTTTACACATTTCTTTGAGCTTTCTTAGTAGATTCAACTTTATACTGGAAAAATATCATTAGCATTTTTATTTGCTAAAATTCTTTCACTTTGTAGATAATTTTAAGCCAGTGATACAATATTAGGTGTAGAGGCATAACTTAAGAGGATTTGGACCCAAACTTTTTCTTTACAAATTATAAAATTAATACAAAGAGAAGGTAAATGACTAGCCCAAAGTTATAGGGAAGAGAAGATACCAGTTCTGAATACTTTTCAGAAAATCACACTTAAAACAACAAAAATGACAACAACAACAACTTTGAGGATATCCATATTTGGCAGTATTTTGGATTAAATAATCTTAGGTGTCCTTCCTGCCTTCTATCTCAGCATGATGTAGTTCTTGATCAAATACAAAGAAATATTTGAATATATTGCTGGATCCTAAGAAATCTCTAGGAGATTGAGGTTTGGGGGAGCACAGTGAATTATCCACAATAGGCTGGATACTACATACCAAATACTAAATTCTAAATACATCTGATAATGCAGCTTTAAACCAACATTCTAAGAAAATATAAGGGAGTCATATCTGTAATATTACATTTTATAGTTGTCAAATGGAAAAAAACTAGTAAAAAGAAACACAAAATTAACTTATTAATGTATTTCATGAATCTTATATAGCCAAAATATCATTTCACCTTATATCAGACTTTATTATATTTTTTGTATTTCTTTTACTTTTATCCATAATTTTATCCTCTAGTCTTTCTGTGCTGTATCTTGAATAAGTTGTTTCTAATATGGTTTTTGGTTTTCTAGTTCTTCCTTCAGCTGAATCTAATATTCACCAGCTTTTTACCTCATCCATTAGTTTTTTAATGTTTATTTATTTATTTTGAGAAAGAGAGCTAGAGTGCATTTGAGCAGGAGAGGGGCAGAGAGAGGGAGACAGAGAGAATCCCAAGCAGGCTCCACACTATCAACAGGAGAGCCCAAAGTGAGGTTGATCTCACGAACTGTGAGCTTATGAGCTGAACTGAGATCAGGAGTATGACATTAAACTGACTGGGCCACACAGGCAACCTTCATCCATTAAAAATTTATTATTTATTTATTTTTTATTAAATTTTTATTTTCAGAAGTTCCTTTTGATTCCTTTTCATATCTTTTGTTTCCCTGTCCTTGAAGATATTTTCAAACTTGTCCTATTTTAAAAATTTTAAAAATTGTGTGTGTGTGTGTGTGTGTGTATCTGTGTCTTTTAATTCTGTCTGCTTTCTTTATGGGTACGTTTCTGCCGGAGATATTTTTCTTTGCATTGCTCTGACATTTTGTTTCCTGATTTGGTGTTTGGTTACTTTTTATTTGACTTCCTTCTCAATATTCTTATCAAATTATCTGAGATGGCAAAAACTCATGTCTTCCTGTAGGAAGTCACACACAGATTTCTTACAGGTTTGTGATTCCTTACTTCTAAATGTGAAGGGCCACTACCAGTCTAGGACTATTTCAACAAAGTGTGAGATTTGGGCTCCAAACCCCACAGTGATTGCCATGCAATGATAACTTCTCAAGAAGTATTTCCTTTCTGCCTGCTGCCTTGCTTAGTACTAAGGATTGTTTTTTGTTTTTTTTTTTTTAATTTTTACTGGTTGCGGGACACTTTTGGGGATGAGGGTAGATTTTCTTCTGTCTTCCCCTTATGATGATGGTATAACCCTATGGAGACTCAGCTTAATATGGACATTGTCTATATAATAACTCCTTCCTTGGCCAGGCTCGTGGTTTTAATTTCTGTCTCTCTTGCTCAGAACATCAAATATCAAAATCAAACTTTAAGATTATAGTTTCTATTTTGAACTGGCAACCATGCTATACATATAAGCCTTCAAGAAGTCTTTTCCTTCCTGATTTTTAGCCTTCTCTTAAATTTTAGCCTGAAAATTCCTCACTATCTTGTCAGTTTTTTAATTCTCTTAAAGGTGACAGAAATCTTTCATTTATTTATTTTTTGTCCAGTATTTTGAGTTGGTTTGGTGGGAACAATGCTCAGAATAGCCTATCTTGTCATGCTGCTGAGAATGGAATTTCAGCAGAATTTCTTATATCTGTAAGTATGAGTAAGATACATTCAAATACTATGAAAAATCATCGATCATTATTGTATCATTTCAGTAATGTTCACATCCTATAGTTAAACAATTTCCCCGGGTGGGGATATGCACAATAATTTATATATAATATGTTGCACAATAATACACAACATAATGTACCGTTATTTTTATAGTTGCATCACTTGTTAGAACAAAAAAAGTGAAATGATCCAGTCTACGACACATAGTACACATATTGCAGGGATTGTGTGTTGAGTGGTACATGAACACATACATTTTATAACAGTCACAGAATGGTATATTATACAGCACTGAAAATTGATGAACTATTAATACATTAAACAAAATGGATAAATTCCTGAAATATGATGGTTTTAATTGAAGCAAATCTGAAAAGTCTAAAGTGAAGGATACCATTTTTATAAACCTCATTAAAAGTAGAACACTGACAGTCACAAAATTCAAAATGTTGGTTACTTTTGAAAGAAAAGACATGAATGGAATATTGGAGAAACACATGGGTAGCTTCACATATTGGTAATGAATATCCTTACTTAGAGTTTATGTAGTTCTCTCAAGGCGTTCATTTATTTTTGTATTTTATAACTGACTTTATTTATTTATTTATTTAGTTAGTTTAGAGACAGAAAGTGTGAGCAGGGGAGAGGGGCAGCGGGAGAGGGAGAGAGAGAGAGAGAGAGAGAGAGAGAGGAGAGAATACCAACCAGTCTCCACGCTTAGCATGGAGCCTGTGGTGGGGCTTGATCCTATGACCCTGGAATCATGACCTAAGCTTAAATCAAGAGTCAGACATTCAACCAACTGAGCCAACCAGGAGCCCCCGGCCTGTGTTTACAACTTACTTGTATAACCTATTGTATATAACTTCAACATAAACACACGTGATTTTGTAAAGATTCATAATTGTATACAATTCTTATTAAAACCGGTTAGAAATTATAGAGCGTTATGGCCTCTCTGTGGCACCAAATAATAGAGCATATCGTGTAGTGACTTGATAATCATTGCTTCAAATAACTTTAATTGAATCTTATTTCTCTTAATTTAAGGATCTGGCTGTGTTATCACACTGTTTTGGACTAGAGTTCCAATCTATCCTCTAATCAATTTTGTTGTTACCCATTTCCCCATTCAGATGTCTACACTTATAAAATACATTCTACATTAGTCTGGTAACTTTAATCTGATTATTTCAAGTATAGTCACACAGAGAAAGGGGAAAAGAGATTTGATAACCGTCGCTTTAAACTGTGGCTCATTATATCAATTTATTCCATGTAATTCAAGCAAATCACTTTTGTAGGCTGTATTATCTATGTCAGTTAACTAGAGTGAACACGTTAATAAAATAGTCCTTTGGATTCTACTTACATTATTGCTATACAAATGTGGTTGTTGAAATTTATAGACTTGAACTTTGCTAATATAAGCCAGTGGTTTGCCTAACGCGATAGACAATTTACTAGAAACTCTCCATCTAAGTAAATGCAAAAATGTCTTCAAGATTTTGCCCCCAATAAGGGCACCGCAGCAGCACAGACCAGGATTGTGCCACCATTTACCTTAACCTGTTCAAGCAGAGAGTTAAGGAGAAAGGCAGAGTCGGGGTTTTTTCCCTTGACTTCTACAAGGAGTTTATTTTAAAGACTTCAGAAATAGAAGAGGAGAATCCACCCCCAAAAAGAAAAATATATCTATTTTCTTGTATCATTTCACCTTCACTGTGTGTTTGCTCGCTCTTTTGAAAAGAATCACTACATTAAAATATTCCTGTCTAAAAAAGAGGTTGGTGATGATTTTCTTTTAAGGATTTCCCTCAAGGTGAAGGATAGAAGAGGCACAAAGTGTTCAGACTGCACACAATGTAGTTCTAAAATTGCATTTGTTTGCCTCATAGAAAATCATTGCTACTGTTGGTTACCTTGCTTTTTTAATATATAAGTGTATCCTCAGTCCCACAATAAATCCCCCAAATTTCATAGACTTTTATTTATACTTTTCCTATTTATGTTCTTATATAAATTGTAGCCTATGTTATGTTTTTCCAAATCAATTAAATCATATTTGGGATAACTGGGGAAAAAAAACACAAAAGGCAATATAAAGCATTCACGTATCATGTTGTTCTGTCAAACTAAAACCTCACTCAATACTACAGAAAGTATTGACCGTTTTGCAGGTGTCCCATTACCTTTGGTAGCCAATTCCCTTTCGAGAGTGAACAAGTCTCCTAAAATGGACCCCCTAAATTGAATTGGTGCAGGGTACCTAAATCTCTTGGCTGCCTTTGAAAACAGGTCTCCAGGGTGGCCCAGCAGTGCTGCTGTATCACCAATTGAAAAATTCCAATTTACTTTCCTCTTTAGATCTGCACAAAGAATGAGTCCACATCAAATTGTTATGATCAAGGAAGATATTGCTTGTAACAGTCTTTCCTAGTTTAAAAATGACTTCGCTGAGGTTGAAAAGTAGTATACACATCAATAATAAAGGAAATAGGAGGGACTGAAATGACTCAAAATGAATTGTATGTGACTTCGGTTATAACTGATGAAAGTAAATTAACAAAAGAAAGGTAGTAAATAAATGTAAAGAATTGTGTGTGTGTGTGTTTGGGAAGAGTAATATAAATGTTAGTATATGTGCCTAGCTTTTCAAAATTTTGTTAGGATGTTTTTCTTTTTTTGGCAACCTTATTTTAAAAACACATGAAGATGAAGATTTTGTGTGACAAGTAAATATTCACTGTATTCTGTGGAAATCACACAAAGTCTGAAACTTGAACAGGTCTATTTACTGAACTACTGCAGATTTTTTTGACCATCATTTGAATATCTGAATTTAGAAACAACTCTTTCTAATTAAAGAAGTCAAGCCTAGTTCATCTAATTAAACATGTTGATAGAGATATGTTCATTTAGGGACGTGGTTCTTCCTGAATATTTTCTCTAGCATAATTAAACAACAACAACAACAACAAAATACGTGGCTTTTTTTTTAAGGGTTGACCAAGAAAGCTTTAATATTCCCCTCAACTTGACTCAACTGTAGTCTGGCTTCTTCTTGACATTAGGTCCCTGGACTCCATTTTCTTAGAGCATTTGCTTTAGAAACTTGCAATTATAAACTCTTTCAGGGATGTCCTTTTCAAGAACTTGGGAGACATCCTTTTGAAATTCAATTATTAAGAAAGTAGGGACCCCTTCTCCCAGTCTTTGTGGGAGGACAGATGCCTACCTTCTCTGGTAAGCACAGATCAGCAGAGTTGGCCTAATCACATTGACCAACTTTCCCTCCCCAATGTACTTCAGTATTTTGCTATTAGCTTGCCCCAGTGTTTACAAATCCTTTTGTTTGTTTAAGCTGAGCAGAGTTCAGTCTCTTTCCTCTATTATAATAACCTTGATTCCTGTTGCAATCATCTTGAATAAAACCTTCATGGCTGTTTTAAATAAATGTCTGGTGCATTTTTTCTTTGACAGTTAATAGACATTAAATGTAAATATTTACATAAGAAGCATTTTTTAAAGATGAAGATTAAAATATTATATTCTTAGATTGTATATTTTTCATCATGGTAACATTATTATTTCTATAACATTTTTAAATGTTGCAAAAAGCTTCCAAAGTCATTTACTTGAATTCATTGTCCTACCCAAGATTACACCATGAAAGAACCTTCTAGTGTGACACTAAAAGTGAACCTTTTTTGGGTTCCCTATTGCTATTGTATCCAGTCTCCAGGTCCCATACCATAGTCCCCATTAATGCATCATTTGCACAATTGTTGAGTTACTCAGAGTTCTACTACCACAAGGACATGGCAAAGTTTTAATTTCACTGCAGTTCTTTGATTTCGTTACTCTGTTTTATACATTACCTTAAAAAGCCACATTATTTTATTTACATGTAAATTTACGTTAACTGTATGTTAACTAATCCATTTTAACAAAGACTAAAGTGTGAAGTATATTTGCTTCTCAAATGGAGTCCAGAGACTGACAAAATTTTTAAACACAGCAGGCATTCAATATCGTTGAGTGGATGTATTAATGAAGTCAGATTTTGAGAAAATTATATCTGCATTTTTGTACTGTTCGGGAAAAGGTTCACACACTATTGATAACCACAAGTCAATAAATATTGGTTCAGGAGAAAAATACTGATGATTGTTCAATTCCAAAGTTTTGAATGTATCATGTATATAGTAAAAAATTCCAAAAAGAATATATCTCCTTGTCTTTATCTTTTTTGGTAACAGCCTATTTGTTAACCCTGTACGATAGTCATCATGAAAGAGTTCAGAAGGATACTCTAAAGTACAGTAGTCAGAGAGGATAATAGAATTAATTACACATGAGACACTGTTATATTCATATTTATGAGAAAAGTGAGCACATGAAGAGTTAATAGGTGCAGAGCATCTGCTCATTTAATTTCGATACTTTTTTGGATAAAAAACTAAGAGAAATGAAGATCATTCATCTCATTCATGGAAGTGCTGAGGTACTAACACAGGTTTCATTGACCCAGTGTCTAACCTCATTCTGCCATCTAGATGTTTTCTCCATTTCACCTCCGACCCAAATCACAGTTGTACCTTCTCCCTGCCTGCACACACACACACACACACACACACACACGGTTTAAATCCTCCAACCAGTTACTTCAGTGAGACAGAGAAAAATTTCATACAAACAGGGTACTCAAAATAGAAACAGGTTGTGGACATTTATAGTATTCAAAGCGGGAAAAATGAATATGTGCTAAAATACATGCACACACATCCTTTTGTTTATGTATGTATGGAAAAGGAAAGACTTCATTGTTTTCCTTCATATCGCACTCAACTCTATCACAACACCACTTCCCTTCTGGTCCCCGAATGTGTTAATTTTTCCCATACCACGCAATTCTGCAACAGCTGGGTGTCCCACGATTTGACTCAATTCTGATGTTGTCTACCTACAGACTGCATCAGATCTCATAGATGAAAAACTCAGTCCCACGAGATGCCCCTGTCTGCCACTTTGGATGCCAATAGCAAGTCCAGGTTGCCATCTGTGCTTCTGATCATCCAGCTATAAATCAGAGGTTATTCACGACTCCCTCCTAGGGTTCAATTAATTTGCTTGACTGGCTCACAGAATTAAGGAAAATGTTTATTTACCAGATTACCAGTTTATTATAAAAGGATATAACTCACTATCAGCCAAGTGGAAGAGATGCATAAGGCAGGGTGCATAGGAAGGACTGTGGAGTTTTCATGCAGTGAAAGCACATCACTTTTCTTGCATCTGCACATGCTCACCACCCTGGAAAATCTCCGAACCCCATCACTTCGTGTTTTTATTGAGGCTACATTACATAGGCATGAGAGATTAAATCATTGACCATTGGTGATTGAACTCAATCTCCAGCCTCTCTCCTCTCCCTAGAGTGTGGGGCTAAAAGTTTCAATCCTCTAGTCAAGATTCATTCCCCTGGCAGCCAACCTTTAACTTTGGATTATGTAGGGGCTTTCCAAAAGTCATTTCTTTAGCATAAACTCAGATGTGTTTGGAAAGGGCTCCTTGTCAAAGACAAAAGACACTCTCACCACTCAGAAAATTCCAGGGGTTTTAGGAGCTTTGTGCCAAGCCCAGGAACAAAGACAAAATGAATTTCTTATTTTACCACATCCATAAAATATATGCATATTTATATATATAAATTTATATATATACATAAATATGCACATAAAATATATGAATGTTGCATGGTGAATGTCTATGATTTTTCCTATAATATATATTTAGTAATTCTTCAGAAATAGTTATATTTTCTTGATAAGGTACGGATATTATAGATTTCAACTTGAGTAAGTCCTATCTAAAAATATATTTAAAAATTTAAAAGAACATATAGGATAGACAAAACAAAACAAAACATTTGGTTAGCAGCCTCTGATACAGTATGCTCAACTTCCCGGTAAAATTTCCACTGAAGAAGAAGCTCAAATTATTGTCTTTCATGAAAATATTTTAAGGGGTGGGTGGGTCTAAGTAATTCTTTTATGCCAGGATTTTGAGAGTACCCACAATTTTATGTTAAGTGCTTATATAACCAAGAGCCGATATGAACAATGTAAGATTACTGGAGAAAATCTCAAAACAAACTTCCCCACTTTAGGAAGAAAGATCTTATTGACCTGGCCTATTTCTCCTTGTCTTCTTCTAATGGTCTTTCCATTGGTTAAGGTCTATGGTTTGTTATGGCTATTGGACACAGAATAAAAAAGAAGCAGATTGTGAAATATTGTAAAGGGACAATCATAAAGGCAGTAAAATTTTCTAATATCCTACCAGAAAGATGAGATTTTTTTCTTGCTGTACTTGACCACATAACTTTAAAGAAAGAGAATGCCTAGTAGTAGTAGCATTTTCCTTTAGTAATAACATAAAATATGATAGCTATCACTTGTGAATACACACACACACACACACACACACACACGCACACACAGAAAAGAGGATCCATTCCTCATGTTTCAAAGAGCATACTTCCGTAATTATTTCCTATTAAAAAAAAAAAAACAGAAGAAAATAATAGAAAATGTATCAATGCAATAGAAGACCCCATAGCTTCAGAGGGAATCAAAAACCAAAAGCCTTTTGGAGAGAATATTATATAATAAAAGTTAAACAGGTGAAAATCTAAAGAGCAGCAGAGATGGAAAAAGACTTGAATGATACATTGAACTCTTGCAAAGAAACTAAAACAGCAATGGCAGAATCAAAATCCACAAGTGAGGTGATTAAAAAAAAGCATTAATCGTTCAGGGAAATTGAATTAATAATCTGAAGAAGAATGTTTTTAAAAAAATCCATTAGAGTCTGAACAATTGAAAAAGGGATGATCAATGAAAGTGAATGTGATTGATATCAATGAAGTACGGACTGTGGAAGTTTCCCTTGCAGAAAACTTAAAAAATGTGCAAATACATATGGGAGAGAAGGCATAAACTGAATATAAATCATAGAACATTATTTTAATTTGGTAATAAGAATACAGAGTGTGTGTGTGTGTGTGTGTGTGCATAAATATATATCTCGTGGATATGTACATATGTAAGGAGTGATAGCACCAAGTGAGGTTTTCTTTGGTCAGTGGGAGAAATTTTTATTTCTATTTTTAGAAACAGTTTTTTTTCTATTTGTAATAATAAGCAGGTACTTATTATCATAAAAAATTAAATAAAATATTGATGAAATTGGAAAGCATGAATTATTTTACCCAGAGTGGGCATCATCCTGTAAAACTTGTTGCTTTAATAATATTTATTTTTCTGGATGTGTTCCATGTTACTAATTCACTATTGCTGTGTTTCTATTATTCTAAACAGACAAGCTATGTCACAGCAGCAATATGGGAATAATTCAACAAGACTATTTCATTCTATCCATATGAATGCTTGTACATTCCCTTGTTAAATCTGCTGATTTTTCCCGGAGGATACCCTTATCTCCTACAAAGTCGTGAAGTTGAAATGAATAAAGGTAACAAAGTGCTAAATAATTCCAGAATTATGCATTTTACATTATTGTTGGAAAGAATGGAATAGGAGGGGGTGGGACGGAATACCCAATTTAGAATGACAAAGTTATTAGAAGACTTCCTGCCTGCCTACATTTCAACAGAACTATTCTCTCTAAATATACTAGATAGATAGATAATTAGAAAGATAGATGATATATCAATCGATAGATAGATATTTGTACAAAGATATCTTTGTCTATCTATCTGTCAACACACGCATACACACACCCATGTTGACAACCACAAAGTATTTAAAAGTATTGGTCATTCATGCTATTAGGTCAATTACTTTATGAGATAATTACCCGAGATCAAACTAAATGATACTGAGGTTGAAGAAGGGGAATGGGAAAGCAATAAAAATATGAAAGAAGGAAAAACATATGCTAGTATAGTCTGAACTTCTATATTCACAGAGTTATCTCTACCTTGGCATTCACTGCCTTTCTGTTCTATTGTTGAGAACATGTATGCTTAAGATGACTTCTATCATCTCAGGCCCTTGAATAACATAGATTCTCTAAGGCATCCACATAATTCACCATACACTGATCTGAATTGATTTTAAAACATCCATCAGAAAGCTTAAATGGCATTTCTGGGCCATGTTATGGACCTTTTTACTTATTGCCTATATGTAAATTTCTTGTTTTGAAAGACAGTAGCATTTTATATGGTTTTTGCAATCTGAATGATAAGTGCAATTTTGTACAATAAAAAGGATTGCTTTGAGGCAGTTGAGATTTAATTAAATTCACTGAGCTTTGTGATTAAAAAAAAATGCTATTCCTAAAACTGGAATGCATACAACAGATTCCAACATTTTGGAACCAGTATTAGACTTCTCTCGTACTTCATTACAAGTCATGACAGATGATTTGAAAAAAAAAAAAAGTAACATGGAAAATGTATCAATTTTGACAATAGTTCAGAATTCATAGTTAGCATCAGTTTTGCGGATTATTCAAATAAGTATGTACTTCAATATTTACAACTAAAATGTATTTAAAATTCTCAATTTAATGTTAATCTTTTATATAGTCTTACTATTATCAATTAAATAAGTAAATATTCAGACATATGCTTCCCATTTGAGATATACATGACTTATCTCTTCATTTGGTTGTAAACTCTTGAAGTCCTAACATCATAAGTTATATTTTTTTCTTTATTTTACTGGATGCTTATCATAGCATAATCCACTTGGCATATCCTTGCTGATTAATTGACTGATTGCTGTCAAGTTCTCATTAATTATTCATCAAATTTCAACAGCATTTTTCCTCAAAAAGATCAAAGAGTTCTACAGAAAACTGCATATTTATAGCATTTAGCACTACAGAGTTGAAAATAGTAAATCCAGGGAGGATATAAAAAAAAAAAATCAAAGGGATAAGGAAGGACAAATGATAAAATCAATTCAACACATACTTATTGGTTACTTAATTTTATGTATTTGATTACATTTCCAAATCATTGTGCCATCAAAGATGATTTTATTACACTGGGTGCAAAAGCAGAAAATGTCTTCTCTATTGCACATCCTCATAGACTTTCGTCTGGATTGATATGGGTATGCCTCCTTTCCAGCTTTAAGCCTTGTTTCAGTTTTTCAGATTTCCATTCAATGGGTTAGAGACCCATGCCACTGGTGCCACATGGTACAGATATAGAGAGAAGTTTTTTGGGTTTTTTTTGGGGGGGGTGGTGTAAGGATTTTACAAACAAGGAGTTACTTGAGTACACACAAGACCCTGAACTCTTGTTATCCCCCAGTTTAGGCCAGGCATAAATATCTGTGTGTAGCATAGCTAAGGTTCCCGTAAAGAGGCTCCACTCTCAAAATGCTATACGAATGTATGTGCTCGGAAAGGAAGAAATGAGGGAGAGGGAGGGAACATCTATTCCACTACGTAGTAATGGAAATTCCCTGTTTGGAAGCATCCCTGTTATATCCAGTCTGTCTGCATGAGAAATCTCACACTGCTGAGATAGGTCTCTGCTAACTATTGGCACAAAGAGTGTGGGTAGAAAATGAGCCTCCAGAATCAGCCATGAACAACAGTAAGAGAACTTATAAGGCAATACTAAATTGCCAAACTAAACTTTCTAGAGTCATGGGCCACTATAGGAATCATTACATTACATTTCTGGAAAACTTTGTTCAGATAGTTTTGACAGCACGTGATGTTGAGTAGCAGAGCATAGAGCCCAAATTCCTGCCTCTCTGCCTTTGGGTAGAAAGACATTTATACTATAGTTCATGCAACACAGATACCTACTCTTGATCATGTTTCTTCATGCTTTTACAACTGCACATTTTTCTATAAGGAGAAAGTCTGGGAATATCATTTCCTGTGCCAAATGGTTGACTTGTTTGTGTTACAAACACAATTTGGAGATTTTCAGATTGCTTTAAATATTTTAGAATTTATTGTAAATTTGTATCTGAAATAATCACGTTGTCTAATATAAAAATATTTTTAGATAACTCCAAAATCCTCTTTAGAGTGATGCTATCTAAACCAACATAGGGATCAACTAATCGTCTAATTACTATAACAATTATTATAGCCCTATTTGATAAGTTATATTTACCATCTAATTTTCAATTTAGCTTCCTTGTTTACACTATTTAGGTTCAAGGATACCTGTCTTCAATATGTATTGGGTACTTGGAATAATAGGTTATTTGTTGCAAAACTGTTCTTTCTCCTTCCTCATAAGTTCATAAACACATATTTACACTTGCTCTCTCTTTTATGACCTTCTAGCTTTTCTTTACTTCTACTTTTATTCCATGTCTACTTTGAGGACAACATTTTATTATTGTTATTATTATTCCATATGGTAGTAGGAAACGACTCCTTAGGGGTTGGGCAAGAGTCCTCAAGTGGAAAACTAGATCAGGGGGAGTTCTATGCCAGAGATTCTATTTTGTTCTATGGTGAGATTTCTGGTTATTCAATCCATGTGCTCTAGTATTAGATTTTTCCCATAAAAAAAGTAACACATCTGAAGGGTGAATTATAAAGTTCCTTGGCCTCTCATTCTACTCCATTGCAAGGCATGGAGACAATTCAGACAGAGTAAAATAAAGAAATATTGGGAGAAACAGTTTACTAAACATGTACGATTATTCCATCTAGAGCTCATCTAACTTGCTCCTGTGGTCTGATCATTATTGTTTACAGAATGGAAACTAAAATGAAGAAGTTGTAGTCTTTGGTCACACCTATGTTAGTGAAAGTTTGAATTTAGATTTCAAAGCAAAACCTCTAAGGGCCAGGTCACATGTATTAGTTCCTACGAGATCCCTCCTTCTAAGGTGCAGAGTCAATGAAGTCCTAGATAGTCACCTATTTGAAGTGGTTATTATTTGTTTGTTTATTCCACAAAGCTCCCTCCCTTCAAATGTGACCCCCACAAACACAGACTATCACAGACACAGACTTTAAAACCAGGGCTGTTTAAAAGCCATTGCAAGTGTATTCATAACAAATGTTAGCACAGTTGTAGATTGTTACATGATTAAAAAATCAACAAAAATAACCAGGAAAGGTAGCAGAGTCACTGGAATTCTAAGGGAAAACACAGATGAGGAAAACTATTCTTGTTCTCGCAAGTCTAAAATAAAGAAATCGAGTATGTTCTTTTATTAGGTGTCTTGCAGTTCTATATTCTGTTACACGAGACACATTTTTATGGAATGTATTGATGAGAATACAATTGCTATGCTGCTTAAAAATTGGGAGCGTTCAATTTGCAGATGGGAACTGCAAGTGAAGACCGGCAAAAGGAGTTTTAACACTGATGTTTAGTCTGGTAGATGCTTCCATCTCTATGAAAACAAGTAATAGAAGGAAAAAAACCCGACAGAGTCAAATAGTCCTCAAACAATATTCATAGAATTCACCATCTAGCAAAAACAAGCACACAAACAAAAAATGCTTCTTCCTTTTGTTATGAAAAAATCGTTCTTTACAATTTCTGGGCAAAAACAGTGGCTATTGAAAATATATAGTGAATGCTTTGCACTTGTGTACCAAATAATTTCAAGTATGCATATACAGTCTCATAAGGTTTTTGGTGACTTGAATTTAATAAATTTAAACAGAAAATATTTTTATTACATTAATATTTTGTTACTTTGAGATGAAAGTAAGGGCATATTAAGGAAATAAACCAGTTAAAGTCAAAGAAATAGAACAGTTTATGCACAGAGAGGCTGGGCTTCCAGCTTCATACTTATAGTTCGGGTATCATCAAAAATACTCAAGGTATTTCTAAAGACACAGTGTAAGCCCCTTGTGCGAGTCTCCTGAGACAGATTCAATGTCTCGGAATCGGAAAGCAGCTTGTTAGTCAAAATTCAATTGCTTCAACACAAATTAAAACAAATGGTGACACAACAATCTCAGACCAATACGTGGAAGGAAGGATTGAAGTTTCTCCCTAACCGTGGTTTTGGCAGTGTTGGGAGGAGGATAGAGGAGGTAAAAGCAGGCTCATCCCAGTTAGTGTCAAGCAATATGTGTAACCTTAACTTCTTTAAGCCGATAGTGTAGGCTGAGACGCTAGTCCACACCTGTCACTTTCCCCATCTCTTAACACTTAAATTCTATTTTGTTTGTGAAAAATATTGTTTTTTAAGTTTATTTACTGAGAGAGAGAGAGCAAGAGTATGTGCAAGGCATGGGGAGGGGCAGAGAGAGAGAATCCCAAGCAGGCTCTGCTGTCAGCACAGAGCCCAACGCAGGGCTCAGTCTCACCAACCACGAGATCATGACTTGAGCCGAAATCAAGAGTTGGACTCTCAACCTACTGAGTCACCCAGGCGCCCCTAAATTCTATTTTAATATCAATGATAAGAGGGCTGATGAGAAAATGTGATCAAATATATTAAGATGTATGTTCTTATATTAATTATACCTTTTTAATTTTCTCATTGTAGAGAATTTAGAATATACATAACAATTAAAATATGTATTAAAATTATTTTGTGGAGAAAATTGTCATTACTTTCATATATGTTTTTCTAGATCCTAAATTTATGTATTTGAAATTATAATTAAATATTTATATACAACATATTAAGAGTAAGCAGACTTGATACAGAATTGTGCCCTTATTTTTAACTTAGCTACCTTTATAAGCTTTATCCCATGTCATTATATACTATTTAAAAACCTACATTTAATCAGACCACATGTTCTATCTTATAACTATAGTAAAATATATTTAGTCATTATCTAAACATTAGACAGGTTGCTCATAGGTTTTTATTCTTATAAATAGGTCATGATTTTCACCTTTGTATTAAACATTTGTCTGGATTTTTTATTAGTTCCTTAGGATAGAGTTCTAGAAGAGAAATTGCTGTACTAAAGGGTATGAACTTTTTATAGACCTCACTCTGTGTATTGAAATATTACTTTCTAGAAAGGTCGTACCACTTGATGCTCTCACTAGTAGAGTATATTGATAAGTCTTCTTGTGCACACATACTACGTATAACTTTTAAAATATTTACTGACTTGTTATTTAACAGAAGTAACTGTTGTTATAATTGGAAAGTTTGTAATTAATAGAAAGATTGAAATATTTTTTCATGAGTTTATATATCATTTATATTTCTTTTTTCTGAATATATGCATGCCGTGTTTATGCTTTTCTGTTAATGTTTAAGTAATTATTATAACATGCTTGAAAAGTTTGTAATTAAGGTTTTTAATTTTTTTAGTTTTCGTTTTTTAAAACATTTTGTAATTCTCTTCTTTGTTGTTTAATTTTGTTTTTGATGGTTTCATCACATTTATCAATATTTTGTTATTTTACTTTCCTCTCCATACCCAACATAGCTTTTA
Source organism: Panthera tigris (assembly GCF_018350195.1). NCBI lineage: Eukaryota > Metazoa > Chordata > Mammalia > Carnivora > Felidae > Panthera > Panthera tigris. The sequence continues at coordinate 82,108,548 of NC_056664.1, read as the reverse complement.
TGATTAAAATTATCTTCTGAGTTGGTCATCAAATAGTCACCCTCAATTTTTATTGGATTTATAGGTCTCCTTTTATAAAAATTGTGATAGATTGCTATCATTATTCAACAATATAAAACACCAGATTTAAAGTGTTTTATATTCATACTCAGTTATTTATTATATAACATGTAGCACTTTTTAAGGTATTACTAACAGTTCATTTAAATTTCTAGGAAAATTTAAACCTATTGTAAGGCAGTGTTTGAGATCTGTCAGAATTCCTGTAACCTGTCAGAAGTTTTGATATGCTATAATAATATTGATACATTTTAAAAGAAAATATAGCACCGTATTCCCAGAATCAGCGTCTTTCATATAAAAAAAGTGGGAAAGAGTCGTCATATCAAGATTGTATTTTATTCCGTAGTTTTTCATTACAGTACAAATTTGTTTCACTGCCGTGATTTTCATCACATATTTTTCTGAGGTTATTTTACCCATTTGAGATTTATATGACTTTCTTCTGATATTTAATAAAATGATTCTAGAATGGTATGGGTGATTATCCTTGAAATGATCATCCAAATATACCAATGATTGGCCATTACTGTATAAAGAACTTGAGCATCCACTCCCTCTATAATTTGATCCTTACAACAACAGCCCTGTGAAATTGGCATTTTACAACTATTCAGATTTTTTTTTATTCCTACTGATGAGAAAAATAAGGCTCAGAGATGCTGAGCAACTTTCTTAAAATCATATAGTTATAGTTAACAGAACTAGAATTTGAAATGGTTCTTCTCAGTACAAATCCCCTACTCTAAGATAATAGAGTCTTAGCTCCCAATTGTTAATCTTTCTTATGTCAACAAAGGGACATTTGAATGGAGTTTTAATCATTATGGGAGGAGTCAACAGTCTATATATTAGAATAATAATAATAACTGCTTCAGATGTAAAAAGCTATAGTATAATCTTCACATTTGTGTATCTCAAAATATCACCATACTTTCTTTAGAAATAACTTTTAAAAAAGACTGTCTCTTAAAAAAATTTTAACATTTATTTTTGAGAGCGCCAGCATGAGCAGGGGAGGGGCCGAGAGAAAGGGGGCTAGAGGATCTGAAGTAGGCTCAGCACTGACTGCAGCAAACCCAGTGTGGGGTTTAAACTCACAAAGTGCGTGATCATGACCTGAGCCAAAGTCCACGTCGGATGCTCAACCCGCTAAGCCACCCAGGCGCTCCAAGACTACCTTTATTAGAGCAGTTTTAGGTTCACAGCAAAATTAAATAGAAAGTACAGAGTTCCAATATGCACCCTGCCCGGACACATACAAAGCATCTTCCACTCTCAATGTCCTCTTCCAGAGTGGCACATTTGTTACAATTAATGAACTTTCACTGACACATCATTGTCACTAGAAGTTTATAGTTAACCTTAGAATTCACTCTTGGTGTTGTATGTTCTCTAGGTTTGCACAAGTATATAACGGGCATGTACCTGCCATTATAGTTTCATTTAGAGTTACTTCCCGGCCCTAAAAATCGTCGGTGCTCTGCCTATGTATCCCTCCCCCAACACTTAGCAACAACTGATCTTTTAATTCTCTCCTTAGTTTTGCCTTTTCCAAGATGTCATATAGGTAGAATCCTATAGTATGCAGCCTTTTCAGTTTGGTTTCATTCACTTGGTAGTATGCTCATTTAAGCTTCCTCCATGTCTTTTCATGGCTTGATAGGTCCTTTCTTTTTAGTGCTACACAATATTCCATTTTCTGGATATAACACTGTTTATTCATTTACCTACTGATGGGCATTTTGGTTGTTTTCGAGTTTTGAAAATTATGAATAAAGCTGCTAAAAACATCACGTGTAGGTTTTTATGTGAGTATGTTTTGAACCCCTTTGTGTAAATACCAAGAAGCATGATTGCTGGGTTGTCTGGTAAAAATATGCTTCATTTTGTAATGGGTGAATTTCTTCAAAGAATATATTCATGCATAAAGATTCACGCAAATGCATTCAAGGGGCAATAAATTGGGGGAGAAAATTCATAAATATTATTAAAATGGGCTCTTCAAGAATACCCAGTTTAATGTTGAATTACATAATGCATAGGAGGTAATTATCACATAGTGAAAGCTGCATATGTGTTGTGATCATGGCGATGATCATGATTCTTCTCATTTTTTAGTTAAGTTTTGCTTCTGAACCTGGATAGATGTTTGCATCATGTGATTTTTCTGTGGAGTCAATTATTTGTAGTCACCTCAAGGTGTTCTTAGTGACCTGGGGACAGATGAATTCAGCGTTCTTGAACAAAAAAGTCCTTTGTAAATAAAACCCAGATGTAGTTAATACCTGGAAGAGTTTTGTGTCATTTCAAACCAGCTAAGACAGGGAAATCACGAGAGATCAACAAGATTTTGTTGATTTGAACAAAACAAGAATTTGTTTTGTAACAGCTAGCAGAATGATCTGAATAACTTATTGGTTTATTCGTGCCTACTAGGAAACTACCAATTTATTGAACACATACATACTGAGCCAATTCACAAAAGTAAAATTATCAGGTAGTGCTAATTTGTTAACTTTCTTCCCTTACAAATGGTAACCAATCTGTGGGGAGATACTTTTGTCATAAATTTTTATGGCAAGACTTAGCATCCATTTAAGATTCTTCCCAGAACTAATTTTACTATGATGGTAGAAAAATGGTGATTTTCTCTCATCATTGTTTCTTCCATATTTGTCAGTTGACATTCTACTGGAACAAAGGACTCTCCTTTCTTTTCTATTTATGTGTGTGTGCGTATCTATCTATCTATCTATCTATCTATCATCATCATCATCATCATCATAGTCACCTATAATATTTTATTGTAAGCGTGAATTATTTCCTACTTTATTCAGTGGATTATTTTCTATTTCTGTCATTATTTATTTTTATACTCAAAATACCTAGATTCTTGCAGTAGTAATCCTTCCAATGGACTCTTATTGTTTTGGCTCTGTCAATATTATTATTGTTAATCACTATTATACCTGTTCGCACTCTGCAAGATGTTCCAGGCTCATCTTCTAGTCCTAAAATGAAGCCAGTAAATTCCCCCAAGAAGTCCTGGTTCCTTTCAGTGGGGAATCATATTTACAAATCAAGATACAGGTATGTTGATTGCTACTGGGAGATCGTTGCGTCTAGTCCTATTTAGCCCACAGAACTAAAATATCTGTGAATGTATGTGCATGTTTGTGTGTTTACATGCACACCAAGTATATACTGCTATTTCCAGCTTCAATTCACCCCTGGGTTCCTACTTGTTTTTCCCTAGTCCATATTTGTACGCCTCCTCGTTCATAATGAAAACCTTGGCTCCAAACACCAACATACTTACTCATTTGCTCAATTTGAAAACACGTATAAAAGATCTTCAGGAATCGCTAGACTCACACTACCATGAAAACACACCCGACAAGAAAGAAGTGTATTGATTTTCTTTTACTTCTTGAGCATGCGTCACAGTGACATCCATAGGAATGTCGTGCGTCCAAACTCATCTGATACTGCATTTGCTTACGGCTCGGATATGCTTCTACTTAAATCTATTTACCTGAAGCAGGTGAAGCTGCACCCAAGCATTCTGTGTACCGATGTATGCTTTTCACTGGTCCATGAGAGTGGAATGGTAACGTTTGTTTCCTCTCTTGTGTGAATTGCTCTGGTATTCTGAGAATACTGAGAATACTGTGAATCCTGAGAATACTGTGTGAGAGTACTGTGTTGAGAAGGCTTCTGTGAACAGTCCAGATTTAGTAGCAATTCTACTGCATCACAAATACTAATGCCTGCACAGATATGACACCAGGGCCTGGAAGCTTGTGTTCATTTCTTGTTTACGTACTAGAGAGTCACTTCTTCCTTCCTTGCAAACACTTGTTTTCCATTAAAAAAAAAAAAAAAGGAAAAGAGGGAAAAAAAGAGAAAAAAAAGAAAATGAAAGAGAGTTTATAATGTTAATTATCACTCTAAAGATTGTTTTGAGAATTGAAATCTGTAGTGTCTATAAGTCAATTGAAAATTATAAATCATCTTAAAATATAAATTATTTTTGAGCTTGGACTATTATAGAGGACATGGATGTATATGCTTCTATCTTAGTTTTAAGATAAAATCATTGGTGCTTTATTTTTGGCACCTCTGCATGGTGGGAGTTAAAGTCCTATCTCAGGGACTGAGGTCTATAATTTTAGAGTATCTAAGAATAGCAGGATAAAAATTGACCAGAGGCTAGCTCTAACTGGCCCCTCCAATGAGCCTATGGGCTACTGGTGGGTCATGATCACAAAGCCTTCCAAAGCTCTGCCATGTTTCCTTTAAAGATTACCTCTGCTGGAATCCTAAGAACATCTGATCACAGCAGGAGAAAAACTTTAACTCTCTGCCTTTTACTTTTCATCAGCCTGACTCATGACCTTCCCAGTCAAATAGGGAACCAGTGATGGAGTCTGTATTTCTGATTATATATTTCAACTTTCCTAGCATGTCATACAAAATCAGCACCTTTCTCTGAAGTTTTCTAATTCAGATCCAGAGAATACTCACTGCCGTGCCATAAGCCCTGCACAGGACTCGTTGGATTCTGGCTGCCTTACGGCCTGTGTTTCTGAAGCAGCGAAGCACCCAAGCAGAGCCTGGCGCTCGTCCCTTCCACCAGCCTTAATGCTGGCAATAAATTTGATTGAGCAGCAACAGCCACAGTGGAATCAAATACAGTTTCTCTTCTGCATTGAGGACTGACTTTTAAAATCACTCTGGAAAACCCCACCGTTCATAGCTCCCTTGCCCCCCATATGATGGCAAAAGCAGGATCATCATCCTGCTGAACAGAATATTGGATTTATGCACCTCAGGCTCGTCAGGAAACACAGGAACCACAACAGTAGCTTATGTGTAAATATTTTATTTTATTTTTCCTTTTTCATCTATTTGTTGACTAGGCCAAATGCAAAATACATTATAAAATAAAAAAAAAAACACAAAGTCACCTCCTTTGAATATTTATCTGCCTCTTTCCTGGCATCAGATCGTTTATTCATTTGTATTTGTATTTATTATTCATCAAAGCACTTTGATATTTAAAGCTCTGTGTCAAGAGATGGAATGCAAATAGTTATTTCTGAAAAAGGAACCCCAGAACTTTAAACCATTTTAAGTCTAAGTTAATGTTCATGGGTATATTTTATAATAACTTTTAATTCATTTAAATAGCATTTTAATAGCCATATTAAACAGATGTTTCCAAAGCAGCTGATTGTTTGAAATAAACTTAATATTTTGAAAAACTTGGCATTTTGAAAACTTTCATGAAAACCTTCAAGTGTTATGTTTAAAAGTCTTAGGGTGTCTGGGTGGCTCACTCGGTTGAGCGTCCGACTTCGGCTCAGGTCATGATCTTGCAGTTTGTGAGTTTGAGCCCCTTGTCGGGCTCTGTGCTGACAGCTTGGAGTCCAGAGTCTCATTCGGATTCTGTGTGTGTCTCTCTCTCTGCCCCTCCCCCACTCATGCTCTATCTCTCTCTCTCAAAAATAAATAAACATTAAAAACATTTTTTTTAAAGTCTTACAATACTATCAACCCATATTTTAGAGCCATATCATCTTTTCTTTCAAGTTGATAGATGATAGATAGATAGATAGATATACATATACATGTATGTATATAGATATACTTTTTTCTTCAGATTAGTGGATTAAATATTTTTAGTTGTTGCTTTTTTACTGTATGGTTATTAAAATATACTGATATGCAAGGTCAGACCTCACTGTTTATGGTCTAAAGGCAGCCTCAAACAAGAAAATAAAATAATAGACAAAAACACTTATAATGTCTTCACTTAAAAACATGCATTTTCAGTACAAATTTGGGAGAGGTGGATTTACTATATGGTCCTCCTTTGTTATAAATCTCTCTTATTGGAAAGTGCTTATTGGGTTGTGAAATATATTGCAATCGAAATAATAAAATAGATAAAAATGAAATTAAGAAAAATAACAATGGCGAGGGTGCACCAATATGCCTCACTGATAATCCAGACAAGGCAGGGGATCAGAGAATAATCATACAATGATTTCTTGAAACTGCAACTGCATAGGAAAATTAAGAATATAAACCAATTACAAAGATCTAATTACTAAGGTCTTTTAAAAATAGTAATATATTTCAATCAGTTGTATCTATAAAAGGGTTGTTAACTGTGCCAGCTTTTGACAACAGTCAACTCAAGTGAATGTTAATGTTCATTAAAAATAAATTTCCTTCTATGTTTCAAAATACCTTATGGCTCAATCTTGATTACATGTTTTAGGTCCATTGTTGTGTGTTCTGACTTTTCTTTGTTCTGAGAAGATAAATTTCAACTGCTAAGTATATTGCATTTTTTCCACAACTAATATAATATATATGTATGCATCTTACACTTTGGATTCATTTTCACATTTTAATCTGTAAGAACAAAATGCCAACTGTAAAGACATCTAGCTATTATTTAGTAACCATCATTAATTTTATTTTGTTAGGAGATTAGCCACATCGTGGCTATTATTTACGCAGAGCAACCAAATTTCACTCCATCTCAGTTACAAGTCTTTGATGACATGTTTAAATGCGCTCTACACATACTAATTCATTTTAAAAAGTGAAATTGGTTTGTTTTCCCTTTTTTTTCAAAATAACAAGTAACCCATCCACATCAAATCCACCCACATAAATGGACATTAGTTACATTCCACTGCAAAATGATTTTGAAAAAAAACCTACTGAGCAGCTGAATCAAATAAGCCATAAAGCACCTTCGACTACTAATTTTTATTGAGTTCCTTGCCCTCTATGCTAAAACGAGATGGTGTCGTTTCTACACAAGGACTGCATGGGTCATTGCAGCTGCTAGTGGATTTTTAAACAACTGAGCCCCAACCTTTGAAAGGAGGGATTCATCATGGAAACACACACACAACCGAAACTGATACCGTGTGAATGGGGTTGCTCCACGGTGCATGCTATTAGTAGGTGTAGCTAGAACTGACCCTGACTGTGTTCAGCAAACTTCTACGGAAGAGAAGTCTTTGACATTTCAACAAGAAATGGAAGTGTCTTGCGTTGTTTTTATTTGTACGGTGTAAAAAGAGGTGTGTTGTTGTATTCATTACCAGGTCAGTTTCTTGGGGTTGGCTAATCACTGGCCCGAACACAAGCCCACGATCCCAGCTTTTCCAGATATTTGTATGGCAGGCAGCTACACAGCAGCAACTTCTGTAATCCCTTCTCCTGCAGTTAGAGCTACCAGAAAAGCTTAATAATATCCCAGAGGCAAAGATGAAACGGTATTTCCACAGCTACTGTTTGCTGTAGAGAGCTTTTGAAGTCAAGCTTAAGATGTCTTTATTTCCCTACCAGAAAGAAATTTTTTTTGCCCTCTTTTACTCTGGTGTTGTCATGATGATGGCTTTCTGCTTGAAAAATATTCCAAGCAGCTGCAGCTCTCCCATAAAGCATTAGGGAATGAGAACAGCTTTTCATCAGGGGCTGTTGGAATCTGTAACTACAGTTTGTCACTGCCGAAACCCACGGCTATGCTGGTAGTGATCTCAATTTAAAACTCGCCGTTTCCTTCTTATCGGGCTTAGGGCAGCCACAACTTTCATTGTCAGCTTATTGGGGACCGCCCTTACTTTTAACTTCTGTGGTTAATTAAGTTCCAAATTGGGTGTAGTGAGGAGCTCCCGATTCAACCTTTGTTCTGTACCGTCTAGGAAACAAAAAGCAGGAGTCCCAGAATGCACTGAAAGTTAAATTAATTGCTGTAGTGGGTAACAAGGTGCAATTCAGATCCGATTCATTTAATATAGGGGAGGGGATGCTACACGTAGATCTAGAAAGCCCTCGTTTCACACAAACCCTGATCAGCTCATAGGATCACAGGGAAAAGTCGTAAGGAAATGTAGAGAGTAAAACAGCCTTTTTCTTGATTTAATGTGGCAGCAAAATCGTCAAGTATAGTAGCATCCAGTGAATTTCAGAGAAGAATGTAGCAACAAATTCTAATTATAAAAAGGAGAATCAAATCAAAGCAACCAACCAAACAAACAAAAACCAAAAAATAAAAATAACATAGCGGTAACAACAATGTCAAGAGGGTTTGATAGTTCTCCAGAAAGCTGATGGTTGAAAATCTCTCAAAATGTAAGAAAAATAAGATTTGTGAAAGAAGAAGTTGAATTATACTGACACTATCTTACTGTAGAAATCTGACACTATACAAAATGTGAAAGTATTTTAGGAAGAGAATACCATACTCTTGACCAGATATGTTTGTGGATTTTTCAAAAATATATTTACAAACTGAAAAGTTATTGCATTTATATTTTGAATTGCAGATACAAGTAATTTCAGGAAAAATATCCAATTCCAACCATATATGTGTATTTTTGTTCAAACACACAAAAAATGACAAACATCTAAGGAATTTGTGTCTTATTTTGTTTTTGGGTACATAAACCTCTACTACCTCTAGGTACTATAAAATAATGAGAATGATTTCATGAGTAAAGAAATGCTATCAGATAAATTTTTCCCCGGTACTAAAATTAGAAATTATGAAAAATTAGGAAAAGTTGCTATAGTAATTTGATATATAATTAATAATTACATAAAATTTAGGAAGCTTCACCTAACAATACCATCAATAAATGAAAAAGATTTCAACTATTTTTGAATTTTGAAATGTGTTTTTCTAATACACTCTTTATTTCCAGAAAGGACTTGAGGAAGCTGGGATACCTACCCTATTATCACTAAATAGATATATAATTTGTTTCACAGTTGTAGTCCAAATAGTTCGATATCAAAGTTGGGAAACATGACTAATGGGGTTAGTCTTAGGATGAGTGCTATTTAATAATTCCATCAATCATTTCAAAACATGCTCATTTACTTAGTTAATAACATCAGACTGGAAGGGAAGGGTTATTTAGCACCTTGAAGGACAGAATTAAAATATAGTGTGACCTTGAGAATTAACAAGTTTCAGAAGTTATCAGAATCAAATTATAAAATCTTACATTCTTACATAAAATACATATTAATGTAGCTCTGAAGGCCTAAAATACCTGAATGGCAGGTTTGAAACAGATGGATTTATTAATTTTTCTGGGAAAGAATAGTCTCTATCCCAGTGGGGGAAAAATTTAAATGAAACACAAATGGCTCTCTTCTTGAGAGATGCGTATACATAGTTGTTAAGAGGTATGACCATGGAAATCTTTTGGCCAGGGTTAAAATCTGCCTCTGCCCCTCATTAATTTGTGTGTTCCTCATCAGGCAACTTCCTTTCTCTTGGTCTTAGCTTTCTCATCTGTTAAGTGGTAAAAATTATTCTACTATCTTCATAGGACTTTGTGAGGATTTAACAAGGGTTTAACACAATGCCTGGAAAAAAATAAGTGCTATATAGCTATAAACACAAATATTTGTAATTTATGTGTCCAAAAGTCACCAAACAAAGAGGTGAAAAGAACAATTTAGGTCTAATTTTAACCATTAGGGAAGACATTCTAAGCAAGACGAGTTTAGATCTAGTTTCTGAGGATGATGAGACTCATGATTAGCATAAAAAAGAAGAGAATGTTTCAGACACTTTTAACTGTCTGTTAAAGCACAATTATGTCCCTCCAGAACTTTGAAAAATAATTAAATCTATATAGAATACTTCTCATATTGTCTCTTGGCAACTGGAGAACAGCCATGACTTAAGAAATTGAAGGAGTTTCATTAAAGATGGAGAGTCATAAAATTGCAGTTTGATAAAATCTTGTGAAGTGATGGCCTAGTCTCCTGGGGGAAAAAAAAAATTTGAACATTGTGTTTCTCACATAATAGGGGCTAAGAAAAATTGAGTATTGTTTATTCGACTGCAAACACACATCAATGATACTTATTTCTGAAAATGCCATTTTATTTACATAAAACAAAGTGTAATTAAAAAAATGTTTGTTTATTTATTTTGAGAGAGAGAATGAGACAGAGAGAGAAAGCACGCCAGCATGGGGAGAAGCAGAGAGAGAGGAAAGAGAGAGAATCCCAAGCAGGCTGCATGCTGTCAGTGCAGAGCCTGATGCGAGACTCGATCTCATGAACCTGAGGTCATAACCTGAGATGAAATCATGAGTTGGATGCTTAACCTACTGAGCCACCCAGCTTTCTCAAAGCGTAATTTTGTTTTGACTAAATAATTAGGGGATATAACTTCAGGCCCTCCTGGAATTAATGGATGTCATTCTTTCAGATCAGTGATTCTCACTAGGGGTGGGGAGTAAGGGTATCAAAATTATTGGTGTGTTACTCTTGCAAATTAAACCCACTCATACATAGGCACATTTGCACAAATCCTAATACGCTACCCTGGAGGAAGACGATTTCACCCGTGTGAGAACTATCAATAGGTAGTCACTGCCACAAAGGGGAAAATATATCAGGTAACGCCGTCTATGAGAAAGTTCATGATCCTTTGCTGTTATAAGGTTAGACTCTATCATATATGTCTTTCTCATAATGAGCACAACTAGGCTTAGATGGTATATTAGTCAGGATTCAATTAACCCTCACAGATAATTTAATTTATTCATGCCTCAGTTTTTTCATCTTTAATATGGGGATATTTTAAATTATTAAACTCTAATAGGAAAGGTTAACTCAAATATGTTTAATACTTGACAAAATGTAAGAGTGCTATGTGTGAGGAAAATAATAAGAAGTCATCACTATGTGCTGAAAATAGCCAGACCCAAGTGCACAATGATTTAGACTACATAAAATACTGCCCCAGTTTGAGTTCCAGTTAATTAGGTCAAGATAATTTGGCAGACTTTCTAATATCTTTCTCTGAGCACTAAGGAGCGTGGTGATGGGCATCTCTCTAGTGCCTAGAGATAGATACTGAACAGAGCTGACTCAAGTGGTTTACTCAAATTGGTCATGCCCTACGAGCCTGCAGATTTGTGACCGTCCCTCATTCATTCCCCAATGCCAGTTGTCACACGAATGTCCTCTCAGCAAAGTTCTGTGCCCAGGTGCTTAGTTTTCAAGGCATCGTACAAATACGACCTACGCCATAATAAATCCGTCATTAAAGTTGTCACCGTAAGCCTCTGAAACTGACCATAACAAGATCCAGAGATTTTTCACGGAGCTGATCTTATTCATGTTTATGTGGGGCATTATCTTCACCACTAGAAAGCATCTCTTGTTTTCTTTAATAAACCTCTGTTTTTTCAGCTGAACATATAGGAAAGTGTGTCATTTTTCATAAATGTTTCTTCTGTGTGCTTTTATTTATTTTCAGAAATACTAAGAATACAGTGTGCCTCAGGATTTAATATATAGCCTGCTGCTAAACTATTTATGTAAAAATAAGAGCTAACACATTAAGAGGAATGATATTAAAACTAAGCCCCCTGCAAGTACCTGAGAGAAACATCAAACTCTGCAGATGTTTCTTAAAGTGAAAATGGAAATTCTTGATCAAATTTAAGGAGGTATTTCTTTAAATTTGACCAAGAACTTCTTTCAATAGATATAGGAAAGGGATTTTGTCATGAGATTATAGATTTCACTTGTGGATTTTGGTTGACCACTCGAGTGCCGGAAAAAAGTAAATAGGAACCTGGTGGTATTCCACTGATTTCATTGGCAGCACATGACTTTTCTACTCACCCTCACTTCTGCCTACTTCCTAATACTTGCATTCTGGCATATGGAGAAGAGAGTGATGGATTTAATTTCAAAAAATCAAGTTTAAATTTGTGATCCCCACAATCAACGAAATTAAACAAACTCTCTCTTACGTTTGTTAAAATCGAGGAAAGAAACACTACATTTGCATCAAAGAACTCCTACTTTGACAATTCAATTTTGTATAAAGTGCTGGGCTGATTTCTGTCTTTCAAATCTATCCCTTCCTACGTGTGTGGTTATTATTGATCTAATCGCATTCACAGGATTATCCATTCACAAAATCAACAAATACTTTTTGAGAAGCTATCAAGCATCAGTTTGTGGATAAGATGCTAGAGGTAACATTATACAACAGACAGTGATTCCTACTTTCAAGTTGACCACAAGTTAACTAGAGACACAAGCAAAATGATAGTGCAACGTGCCATCAGTCATGTTTCATGGCAGTCCAAAGAATGGACACCTCAACCAATCTTATGTTTCAGGAATTGATGGTTTCCCAATAGATAGGTCAAGCCTTTAAGTAGGCACTAGCCATAGATACTGGAAACAAAAGGATATGAAACAACACACAATTGATGTGTGTTTGGTTAGGCAGTGGGAGGGGAGTAGGCAAGAAATTTATTGGATTTCCTTATACTTATTTTAGGTCTTGTACATATTTTATTTTAATTGTACGTAGACTGACATCTAAGGTGTGACCTGGAAAACGAAGAATTCAGGAATAAAGACAGGTTGGCAGACAAAGGGGAGTTTGAATATCAGTGGCTATATGGAATAGCTCTTACAAATGTTCAACATGAAAGAACATGTCCTGATCTAGGAATGGATAATAATCTCCTTAGGAGAACAAGGATTCCTTTGGGGCACCTGGGTGACTCAGTTGGCTAAGCGACTGACTCTTGATTTTGGCTCAGGTATGATCTCACGGTTCATGAGTTCAAGCCCCACATGCTCTTTGCACTGACACTGTGAATCCTGCATGGGATTCTCTCTCTCTCCCCCTCTATTTCTCCTTCTCTCTCTGCCCCTCTTCCCTCTCTCTCTCTCTCTCTGTCTCTCTCTCAATTTAAGTAAGATAAATGTTAAAAATTAAAAAAAAAGAACAGGGTTCCTTTAATGCAGAAATCTTGCTTTAGCTATGTTTGTTAATGTCAACACCTAGATAGTACTTATCAAATTTCAATATCGTAAAGTTATCTGGGAATATTTTTGAAATACACATAGCTTTTCAGAAGGTCAGAGATAGGCCCAAGATTCTGCATTCCTGCCTAGCTCCCAGGTGATTTTGATGTTGTTGATCTGAGAACAACATTTAGAGTTTCAAGGAACTCTCCTAATATAGGAGAGCTTATAAACTGCTGTGGAAGACAGACTTATATATAATAATTTAAATAAAATGAGACTTTTAATAAAGATATATACCATATAGTGTGGAAATGCAGATGAAGTCAGGAAGCTACTTATTCCATACGTAAGTTTATGGAAGATTTCCTAGAAGTGATTTGAGATGAATCTTGATTTCTGGTTAGAATTTTAATAGGTGGACCAAGAATTTTTTTTTTCAGAAATTTTAGAGACCCAAAAGTTAACGGCTTCTCTGTGGATCATTAGTTTTAAGTTGCTTACGGGGCACGCAAAGAAGTGACAACAATTTAAAAAGCAGGTTAGCATCCAAATTCCAACCTTTCCTAAGTTCACAAATGTAAATTGCACAGAGTTGTAGAAAAAGTTAAGTACAGTTTGGCAAATGTTGAGTCAGTGTAAATTGCCAAGCCATCTCTTGGTTTTGAATAAATTCTATACACAGCCTTTTCTTCACTGAACTGGGGTTATTAAACTTTTTGTTTTTAAGGAATTCTCATGCCATTGTATAATTTTGTATGATGGTTCCTTTTATGTGTCAATTTTGTCAAGCCAGTGTAACCAGATATTTGATCTAACGCCAGTCTGAATGTTGCCGTGAAAGGTGTTTTCTAGATGAGGTCAACATTTAAATTAGTAGACATTGAGTAAATATCATTCTCCATCATGGGTCTCATCCATCAGTTGAAAGTATTAAAAGAAAACAAACTGAGGTCTCCCAAGGAGGAGAGGATTTTGCCTCCAGACTGTTTTCAAGCTTGAACTGCAACATCAGTTCTCTGGGTCTCCAGTATGCCCAATTATATAAGCCAGTTTCTTATAGTCTCTTTCTATACACACACACACACACACACACACACACACAATTCCTATTGATTCTGTTTCTCTGAAAAAGCCTGGATAATATATTTTACCTCCACTATTTCTAGAAACTATTATATACATGAGACTGTCAGCATTTCAAAAAACTACAAGGCTTCAGGATAGTTTTTGAGCACCTCTTAGGTAATGGTTTCGTGTTGTTAGTCCCTGAGAGGTATTCAGGAAAAGAGAAACTATCCTTGACTTTAGATGTCATATTTAATGAATTAAAATTACTACATATTGGAAAATATTTTATAGTTATGAATAAATGAATGTGATATGTTGCCTTACTTCAGTTTATTTCAAACATATTTGGTGAGAACCAGCTCTGTCTTAGACTTTATGCTGAGAGCTAAGGATAAGGAAATGAGTAAGACAAAAGTCTCTAAAGGGGAGGTGACGTTCAATACTCTGTGGTAAGTGCAAAGATAGGTGAACCTGGTATAGTCATGAGGCCATAGTAGAGATCTGCGGGGATGAATAAATAAATAATACTCTATAAATAGCATAGTATAGTACATAGGCTTTTTGTGGTGTAGAGTGCCCCAGGCTATTTTGGGAAAATAAACCATTAATCTTTAAGGAAAACTACTTAAATTAAACATCCCTAAATATGGGGTGCCTGGATGGCTCAGTCGGTTAAGCCACTGACTCTAGATTTAGGCTCAGGTCATGTTCTCACGGTTCATGAGTTCAAGTCCCTTGTCAGACTCTGTGCTGACAGTGTGGAGCCTGTTTGTGACTCTCTCTCCTTGTCTCTCTGCCTTTCCCCTGCTCTCTCTCTCTCTCTCTCTCTCAAAATAAATAAACTTAAAAAAAATAAAAATGAATGTTCCTAAATATTCGGTCATTGGCAGGGAAAGAACTTGAACAAATGGAAAATCTCTCTTTTACAGAACCTATCCTCAGCCTGGCTTGTTTTTGATAGTTTATTAAGTGGTAAATGGAGAGGTTGTAGTCCTGGAAGAAGCAGTGCAAGGAGATAGCAGAGCTGTGCCTATGTCTTCTGTGACCCATTTCCCTGCAGTTCTGACTGACCTGGCTAGGTCTGAACGTTCCATGCTACATGTATTTTAGCCAGTCCTGCTGTTAGTAACTCACAAAGGCCTTTGACCCTTCACTTGGCCTGTGCCCTCAAACTGAGACAGCAGAGATTTGCCACCACTCGCCTATTTGCCTACTCTCTGCAAATGCCCAAACTATTTCTTAGGTCACCAGTTTAGCCTGGAAATTTGATTTGGGGATATTTTCCACGGCTCTAGACAACGATTATCCTGCAGTGCTATGAATTTGGATTAATGTATGCTTTTAGGTCTTCCTCTTAGGACAGAAAGGAGTAACTACACATCATGAAAATTCAACTCCTGGGCTAGGAGGGTGGGATTTCCATGTTTTCTTTAGTGGAAAACCAACTAGCCCTATTTTTACGTTTTTGGAAATGATTTAATAGCATGCCCGACATGCAATAAGCGTTTGGGAAATGTAAACATAATGTTGATGTTTATGATGAGTGTTCGGTGATGAAGACAGTTGCAGCTAAAAGATGAAATTATTTCTCTATGCTATTGCTTTTAGTGGACTTTTGTGTTTTATGTCATTTTCCCCATTTCTCAGATAAGGCATGCGAAATGAAGGAGAGCCAAATGAAAGTGTGCCAATTTTCTGGGTCAACTAAAATGTTAGATAGTTGTCAACAAATAACGCAAGGAGTGTGTTTGCTGATGTGTACTTGTAGGAAGATGACTCTTTTATGGTGCATTTTGTTATGTTCAGAATTCGTGATCCCCGAAGACCGCCAGGGAGCCAAGTCCGATGCAAAAGCAAAGAGCCTTTATTCGAGCTAGCTCGAGCTCAATCCCCTACCTGCGCTGATGCAGCAGTGAGATAACGGGAGAGAGAGCGAGTTTCAAAAGGACAAAGGTTTTATTGGGGCCTAGGGGCAGTTGGTGAGGTAATGGCTGTGGCCTCGGCAGATTGGCTGGGGAAGGGTCGGAGTCCTGTTAGGCAGGTGAGCGGGAGGTTACTCAAGGGGAGGAGGCGTGGTCAAGGTGAAGGACACAGAACACAATGGAGTCGGGGGCATAGGCCCGCCCTTTCACATTTCATTTGCTTATACTGATTCCTACCGCAGGTATGGTATTCGTGCACAAAGGCGCACAGGTGGGTTTCCAGAAGGGCACAGAACTCTTTCAGCAAAGTGAAGAGAAAGGGGGAGGGCAGGAGGGAGGGAGAGGGGGGAGAGAAAAAAAAAAGAGACACACACACAAAGAGAATGGGATATTTGTGTTGTTTTTGTGTATTAGAGTTCTGTGAACTTCAAGCAGAGAGTGGGGACCATTAAAGCTCTTTATTCGCGCCAAGCACTTTAGTATTCGTGGGAAAAGAGGGAAAATGAAGGGAGGCTCACCATCCAGGGAAATGTCTAATTTTCAAATTTGGAATATATCTTGTTGGGTTTTCCAGAAGAGCACTGTTTGTATGCCACTGAGCATTCACTAGATTGCTGAGAGCGACATCACTTATTTTAGCAGACGATACAACTGCACTACATGTAGTGTTTCTTGCAACTGTATGAATGTGTCTTTGAGTTTCATCAGGGAAAAAAAAATATCCTACAGTGCAGCTTTTGATAAATTCATCCTCCTTGTCACCACTTAAAAATTCTCACTAATTGAGATGTTACATATCATTTTGAGTGGTGTTAACTTAATTATTTCTTATCTGTGGAGGATTTAAACATGCTGGTGTAGCTGGCATTAATTATTAAATAAAGGAGAAAATGATCTGTAGAGCAGAGATGTAGAGTGGATGAGGCCATTTTTTTTTTAATCTTGCCCTTAACTTCATCTCTTCTTTTTTTCAAACTTCAAAAAGGTTCATGGTACCTGCAAATTAATTTTAGATAAAATAGGGAAAATTTAAGTACAGGCACTGCAAACTTAATAGTCTGTTTTATTAATGAAGGGTTTGCTTATCAGTGCTTTTAATTTTTTGAAATGCTTCCTTTCCAAGCGTGTCAGGAAATATTGAAATGTCAGACCCCCTTGGGAGCCACCAAAGTATTCATGAGTGCCTCGGAGTATCTTATCTATGTACCAACAGAAAAAAAAAAATGTGCCTAGATATAGATCAGGGAAAACTTAATTTTTTTTCCTCCATGAAATGCCTGACAAATGAAGATGTGTTACTTTCTGATGTAACTGAGATTTAGTTCTCAAAAGCTGGCAGTGAAAAGTCCAGCCATTCATCAAAACACAACATGATTAAAGTAAATGATAATAGTTAAATACTATTGAAATAATGTTTTTCTTTTTTAATTAAAAGAATTAATGTTTATTTTTGAGAGAAAGAGAGAGAGAAACAGAGAGAGGGAGTGGGGGAGGGGCAGAGAGACAGAGAGAGAGAGAGAGAGAGAGAGAGAGAGAGAGGGAGGGAGACACAGAATCCACAGCAGGCTTGTCACAGAGCCCAATGCGGGGCTCAAACTCACAAACCGTGAGATTGTGACCTGAGCCGATGTCAGACACTCAAATGACTGAGCCACCCAGGCGCCCAATGCTTTTTTAATTTTAAAGACGAAAATCAAATGCTTATGCAACGCAGTAAGAAAAATTACACCCAGCACACAAAGGAATTTGATCTGCCTTGTTCTCTCATCCTGAACAACCTGAAGTTTCTTCTCACTTTTGGCCTCTCCCTTGCCTTTACATTAAATTTGGCTGCCACAATTATTTAAAGCATTCTACCCAAAATATTTCATTGGGTTCTAATATTCTCTCAGCAGAAAAGTTAGATATTTTGCACTCAGGCAGTTCTTCTATTTTTGGCTAGATGCTTATAAAAACCACCCTCATCTTCAGTATAGGTCTGTCCCCTCTTCGTTTCATAAAACGGATGCTCCCTAAAACCCAGGTTTATTTTTATGGGTAAATTCTATTTTGCGACATGATTTTTGAGGGGCAAACTGATAGCTTGGGCTTTAAATATGAAGCAACCAGACAGAAACTTACTGAGACACAGATAAGAAAAATTGACTGGGAAAAGTCTTAAACAGCAAAGTAAATCTGGGTAAGATATTAAAACATAATTTCTATCAAAAGTATTTCATGATGTTTTCCAAGATGCCTAAATGTCAAAACTATTAAAAACATATTTATTTATAACTCTCAAGCAGTTTTTAGGATTGATCTCAAGGAACGAATAACAATGAACATATCCATTTGTAAGAGATAATTTTGATTTTATCAGTTATATAAGTCAAGATTCTCCTCTCCCAAATCTTATTTAGGTAAAGGACACCCTACAGAAATCAACTGGAATGATTATACTTAGAGTTTGCCATTTTATAACCTTAAAATAGGATTAGCGTGACTACACTTTAATTGTCTTGATACTTTTAGCATTTGTTATGAAGTAAGTATATCAAAATAGTTTAGGAGGTGGATGTGAAATGCAAATAGATGGATTTTTCTGCCCTGGAAAAAGCTTAAAATGTGTGTTATGTCAGCTAAAGCTGGTATACAGCAGAATATACAGTAAAGTATATCAAAGAGCTGATGTGAATTATTTTGGCAGAAGATGACCATCCATATAAGTCCACAAGTAATTTGTTTACAATGTACAGACAGAGATGGGAAGACAAGGGGGGAAAACATGGCCTTACATCAAGTAGCTGATTTTGAGTGTGTGGGCCTTCTTTTGGTACTAATAATCAGTTCTTCTATCCAAACAATTACAGTGCCTTTAGGATATTTTTTAATGAATTTAAAGGAAATCACTCATAGAGATAATTTTTTTATTCTTTGATCTTGTTTAGGTTATTACAGCCTCCTTTAATCTTCACGGCATCTTTTTCCAATTGCACATTATTCAGAGTAGGAAAATAATTCAGCATCTCAGTAATTGTAAAGAAATGTGGAAACATCTCTTTGTGAGGCTTCTCATATATTGCTAGTAGGGTTGCCAGTCAGTAACTTTCCAAGGGACAACTTGGTAGTGAATCACAGAAGACGTAAAATTCAAACTCATTAACTTAAATTCACATCAAGCGATCGATGCTAAGAAAAGAATTAAATAATACGCACACAGAAATACATACACAGCTTTTTTGGTATTGTTCTGTTACAATACAGGAAGCAATTTGGAAACACCAAATACCCCCCTAGAAAATCCCCTTATGGCAGTGAAACTCCAAAATACTGGAATTGTTTGCATCAGTTAAAATGATGTTTGAGAACTATATAATGAAATAAGAGAATAAATGGCTCACTCTTAGAAAAGGGTGTTGTTTTGATCCTGTTTTGTTTGCTGCAATCTCATTTTGTTTAAAAAATATATTCCATGTTTTTTAGAGGAGATAATCTTAAAATGTATATTCTAAAATAGTTAA
Source organism: Panthera tigris (assembly GCF_018350195.1). Lineage (NCBI taxonomy): Eukaryota > Metazoa > Chordata > Mammalia > Carnivora > Felidae > Panthera > Panthera tigris. The sequence goes on along the minus strand of NC_056664.1, from coordinate 82,089,155 downwards.
ATGTGAAAAGATCCAAATATTTGTAAGTGTAAAGATTAAAAATAATAGACAACATAATGTATTGTGGTTTTTTTCGATCCAAAAAATGTGTATAGTGAACCTTTAAAAAGCTTCATCTTTACTCTCTCACTTAAAATCTTGCTTTCCATGGGAAGATGAGATGTTCCCAGGACACACTCCCATGCTGATGCCCATGTACCATTCTCCTGCCCTCTTCCTCTGTCCCTTCCTCTTCTCTTCTGCTCCTTCCCCCCACTCCTGACCAATTCTTCTCATCCTCTCTCCTCCTCCTTCCACCTACTCCACGCCTCATTCCCCTTTTTCCTTTTCGTTCCTCTGCCTCCGCTTTCTTCAGCTAGCTTCCTCCTATAGCAAGCTTTACTCTTTTTTCCTATCTTCTCTTGACTCCTGTTTACATCCTGGAGAGTCTGAGGCCCGAGTATACGTATACTTTACCTAAAACATGTTCTCTATTCTGCTTCGTTGCCTTTCTAATAAGGACCATAATGGGATTTTAAGAATAAAACACCCTCCAATTTAGCATCAAATAGATAACATCTCAGAGATGAAGCCAGGAAGACTCTTAAGAGGATCAGAGTATCACAGAGCAGTAGCAAATGACCATAACCTTAACACATACTTACGAAGACTTGTGCTATAATTCTTCTTTATGCTACCTAAGCTGAATCATTTACGAGTTAATTATATATTGTACAGTATAGTAATAAAGATGCTGGCCTCATATTTTAAAATGTGGCCTTTTATAAGAGAATGCAGGTTAAACAGGCAGTTTTTAAAATGGCAAAAATATCCTATATATTCTTTAAAAAATGTGCTTCAAAACTATGCAAATAACAAAAAGTTTAGATATTTATTTTAATATCACAATACTTCATCTAACAATTCTTCCACATGTAAAAATTTTAATAAAACTCTAGTATGGCCTATTCAGGACTGCATCTTCTTCTTTATGGCCCCCATCTCTCACCCCCATTCCTATTCAAGAACTTCCTTGAATGTCATCAGGACTTAAGGTGATCACAGGCAGTCCTGAAGTGCGTGCCTGAGTCAGAAGGCTGGAAATTCTGCCTGATAGAAGTTGTATCATCTTCCAGGGGTCTACAAGGTAAGGTATGTAAGAAAGGCATTGCAAGCCAATGACACTTGCTGATTGTATGGAAATGGTAACATCCAAAGCATATGGTCTTGATTGCTGAGAACCTGTAAACATTTGCTAGTGGTGAGAATAGCTGTCATTGACTTACCTAGCTGGGCACAGGACAGGAGACAAATTATAATTCATGTTATGCCAGAAAGAGTTATCATGCTGTTATAAGAAGTTCCTTAGAAAGTGGGCAAAGCTTAGGGAAAAAAAAGGTAATAATGGGAAAATGTTTAGAAGCAGCATGAGGACTGATCCTTTAGGGCAAGGACCACCCTTGATGTTTAGAAAACTATCTGACCTTGGCAGGCTCTGTTACCTGAGTTTATTTTCTAACTACTTTACATAAATGAGTATTTGGACCAGATTTTGTCTCCGATCTCCATTATATCTCCTTGTCTGTGCTCTCATATACTTTGGTGAAAGTTGTCTCCTTTTCTCCCTGTGTGTGCACACACACACTTTACCTTTGAGATTACTGAGAATGCTGGGGGAAATGCTGCATGTGTAGCCCATTCATTGAACAATCTAAACTTGAAATGATTTTATTTTTCCTTTAATTCTCCAGTATCTTTTAAGTATAATCATTCTGTAATTCATGTATACATGTAATTCATGTAAATACATGTAATTCATGTAAATCATTTATTTACATATCCGATCGATTGATCGGATCCCCTCCCTCAGGGCCTGCTGAGTCTTGGCTAGAGGGATTTAGACCTGCTCTTTTGCTTCTCCTCTCCTTTTGAGCATGACTTCTTCCCTTGGCTGGAGTGTGGACTCACGAGGTATAAAAGGAAAAGTGTCTAGCTCCTGTAGTTGTTTCTTGGTCATCACTGCGTTTCCATTCAAGACTGGAATCCCAATATCCTCCATACAGCAAGTATCCCAGTGCTAGTTCTCAGGCAGGCTCATGTGTGAGTCATCCTGGGAGCCCTGAGGGCCCCTTTATGCTTATGCCACTGAAGAGAGAGATCTACTCCGGCTTAAGTTTTTCCAATGCACTTCAACTTCTGCTGCATTTGGTATATGCATTGAGACTAGTGCCTTCACCAGGGCCACAGCCCAAAGGGTCATCACTCCATATGGCACAGGAGTTATCCTCAAGGAAACCTAGGCATTCTTGAATGTGCAAAGTGTGACAGGCCCAGCTATGTCTGTCCATCTATTTACTTCCAGCATTTTGTGAGATATTGCAATTTATGTATGCTTGTAACTGTGAATTATATTATCTACTTTCACCTGCCTTAATTCTCATAAAAATAGGCAAATGCTTTAGAAAATTTCCTTAAAAAGAAACCACAGAAACTAATAATGCATGTATAAGCAAACAACTGCCAAGCTGACACGATTCCCCATCCTAACACGAGCTCTTTGTCAACCAGGTTTTGAAACAAAACAATCAGAATTAGACAGATCTGGCAAGTATCTATCCTAAATTGTTGCACCTGTCAGAAAGAAACTTCAAAATTTGTATTTATATCCACTGTTCCTTTTGGGTGAAAGTTCCCTTAGGTTTGGGTGTCTTGAGTGATTAGATAGTGATTCTATGAAGGCATAGCAACTAGGAAGACTTTTTAGAACCAAGTGTCCAGAAGAAAAAGACCAAAACAGTGCATTAAAAACAAAGGGGGATTCAAATGAGCATTTTACACAATTTCACTAAGTTAATAAATATAAAATATTCCTTATTTATAGTGAAATATAAGGACCAGGGAAGGAGGCAGCAGGAGTTGGGGGGAGGGGGAGAGGAGGACAAGGAGGAGTAGAACCTACCACCAAATAACCCTTGCTTTCTTCCCCGATTCAATATGGTGGAAGATGGTATTCTAATGAACAAAATCTCTTATTTTGTTGTTCAACAAGTATTTTCGGAAGACATTGATAAAGATAAATACAATAAAGATTTGAACAAACAAATATAAAAATAGATTAGAAGAGAGGAAAGAACATGGATGAGCAAGAGGAATACAAGTGAAAGTGTTGCCATAGAGTTCAAACGCATATACGGATAGTTCCAGCAAGGCTCAGTTTATGAGATCTGTTAGATTACAATGAACAATTGTGAGCTGCTTTTCTGGTATCAGTGCTGAGAGATGCAAACGGGGTGAGATAGTCTCAAAAAACTTTCATTACAGCAAAAAAAGAAGAAAGAAATTACAAAATTTTGTATTAATATTGATGACATGGCTGCTTCAACTTAACAGTAATTTCTCACAAATTCACAGATATAGCACCACACATGAAATCTATTCACTTCATCATTTATAATCAAACTATTTCAATGGGGAAAGTTGCCATGAGAAATGGTCAAAGTACTAGGGTATCTGGGTGGCTCAGTTGGTTGAGTGTCCTACTTCAGCTCAGGTCATATCTCACAGCTTGTGAGTTCGAGCCCTGCATCGAGCTCTGTACTGACAGCTCAGAGCCTGGAACCCGCTTTGGATTCTGTGTCTCCCTCTCTCTCTGCCCCTAACCCACTCACATGCTGTCTCTGTCTCTTTCAAAAATAAATAAATGTTAAAAAAAATTAAAGAAAAAAGAAGTGGTCAAACTACTACATGGAGTTAATTTTTCATAAAAACAAACAAAATAAGACAAACAAACAAAAAGCCCAAGACATTTAAGATGTGGTTTTTGAAGTTTTTTAAGCAATATTTTGTAATTGATCAAAAGTGATAAAAAGTCAAGTCTCATTGGTTGAGGGTCTGACTCTTCATTTTGGCTCAGGGTACGATCCCATGGTCATGAGATCAAACCCCATGTCAGGCTGGGCTCTGGGCATGAAGCCTACTTAAGATTCTATCTTCCTCTCCCTCTGCCCCTCCCCAGCACACACACTCTCTCTCTAAGTAAATAATTAAATAAATAAAATGAAAAAAATTTAAAAGTGAAAAAAAGAATATTTTGCATCATGCAGGAGTTCTGATGTTACATCATGGAAAAATACTTGGAAGAGTTGTCAGACCTAACTACTTTTCCTCATTAAAAAGAAAAGGGTTTCAAATTTGCAAATGTGTGTGTGTGTGTGTGTGTGTGTGTGTGTATGTGTGATAAGTGAGTCAATAACATATTGTCTACCAGATGATACTCCACATCTCCCCAGAGAAAGAAAGAAGGAAGAAAGAAAGAAAGAAAGAAAGATAAATAAATAAAGTTATGTCTGTAGGCAAAGTTGATAGCTTAACAGAAAATGAGAAAGTAACTACTTTTGGTAGAAAATAAAGAGGAAAAGAATGATTCACTAGAGAAAGCATTTTTGAAAATAGATTTTTAAAAGTGTATCTATAATTAAGTGATTTTTTTTTTACCAAAAATGAAATAACTATGTCACCTATAAAAAAGTTTTTTATGCATATATTTAAAATTCAAGACAGGATTTTGTACTCTATTTTAAATGTTCAAAATGAAGAACTGTGGTAGGGTTTGGACCTGCTCGTTAAAAATATGGACATGAAATTACTTCCAATTAGTTTTCAGGAATAATTACATGGACATTTCTTAACAAAATTAAAAAAAAAAAGACCTTTGTGCTTTGTATAATAGGTAGTTGGAACTAACCATTGAATAATTGAATTTAGGAGGGATAGCCAACAATTTACTTCTTTGATTTGGATCCACGTAATATAGCAATATACCATTTCCTGCCTCCACCCCATGACAGTCATTGAAACAGGCCTTCAAACAAACGGAACTTATAACTACACCATTACAGAGTTGTATCATAAAATGTTAAAATGAGATTTTTAAAAATAATAAAGTATATTCAATGACATTATGCTCACTAAATATATTTTGTGAAGGATAGCGTGGTTTTGTACTATTTATAAATAAATGTAAGCAAAATGCTCTTGAGAAAAGTATTACTAGTTCCAATTATGTTATTTTTTAAATCTTTTTCAAAAAATTATATAGTTATAACTTGCACATAGTTATATCGGTTCCTGTAGCCTAAAAGAGTAGACTTAACAATGACTTAAGAAATTATATGTGCATTAATTACACAAGAGGTCTGGAGTTAGGCAGCACTACAGTTGGTTCCGCAGCTCAGTCATTTCTTCAGGAATCTTTCGTTCTACCACTCCACCATTCTCACTATTCTTATGAGTGCAACTTCTATGATATCGTCAGGATCTTTAGGCATCATGTCCTTCAGCAGTTGCCTCCAGACTAACTCAAAGGTGTTCAACTCAAAAAAATGGCTCTCCTACGTAGCAATACTCCTTTTTCAAAGACAAAAATCTTCCCTGGAAATCCTTAGCAGATATCCTCTTTTGTTTCATTGGCCCTGACTGATTCCCATGATTACTTTCAGACCAAACCACTGGCAGCTGCAGAAAGGGTTTCCATGATCAGCTAAGATTCAGAATGATTAATTCCCAAGGACTAAGCACATCCCCTCCAAGTAAAATGGGTGTTCTATTGACAAGAAAGAAAAATGGTATAACTGTCCGCTAGACAACTAGGTTTCTGCACCCATATTAGTAGAGTATTTCATATATGTGATTTATAATGAATTAAATATGCCCATATTGACAATATGGGCTCATTTTTATTTTATTTTATTTTTCTGATCATGGTGTGGTATCAAAAGTTTTACAGTCATGGATATACTTACTCCCCGTGGTATTTGTAAAAGAATGATTGAATTTTAAAGTTTCCGATTAATCATTTTAGAAAGAGAATAAAAAATAAATTACCAATAAGTGAATAAAAATTCTGTCTAAAGGGATTAAAATGGGGCATGTCTTGAGTATTGCAGTCTTTTTTCCCTTTTAATGTGACATTTTTGTTTAAAAGGAAACTACAAAGAATTCTAAACAGCTCGGACTAACGGGACTTATAACTATCAAAAAAGATCAGGAAAATATCTCTGATGTCTCTCATTTGAGAAGAATAGACTGAGACACCTTAAATAACCAATTTAAGGTATAAGTTTTACCAATACAAGGTATAAGTTTTAGATTATAGCAGTCCAGGAAAACCACTGGATTTCTCGTTACCTCCAGTATTTTTTATTTTCTTTACTTCCAACCTTGACGTAAGATCATTTTTAAAGTGGATTGTTCATCTATTAATTGTTTAACATGAAAAGTTATAGTCATCAAATGTAAATTAATTTCATGTGAACATCAAATTAGAGCCATGTAGTGAATAAATTAACAATATTTGTGTGCAGAGATTTACAAAAGATGGTTATAGTCCTTAAGGACATAGTGAATCTAGTAAGGGTAACAGGACAAACACGAGCTGAAAAGATATAATGAAGAGTATGTAATGGCAAAATATACAAAGTAAATACCAAGCTATCCAGTTCTGAAGAACTAAGTACATAAATACTTAGAGGTAGCTGAGGAAAATGGAAATCAAATGGAAGCAGTCTGTAATGGATTTATAAGGGTTGTCAATATTTTACTCATTCAATGAAAAGGGTAGCTGACCTGTGGCTAAGAAACAAGTGATTGCACATCTATCTCAGTTGGCCTGGAAGAGTCCCAGTTATTACTGACTATCTTGGCATCCTGATTTAGTTTTGTCTTACATTTTTCATTTTTAAGTGAATATTATTAACTAAACCCCTCTCTAAGGTAAGATGAGATGGTTTTGGAAGACTTCTGCTTTGTACTTCCAGATTCTGCATTAGCTCCCTCTGGTAGTGAAGAAGAACATAGACAGTGGACGTAGTTTTCATTCGCACATGTAGATAGATATAAAAAAGCAGCTAGTGATAACCTACCACTATTTCTTCCAAACTTTCCAGATGCAGAGTAGCTATCCTCTCCCTTTCAAGACAGTAACATGTGTGACACTTGCTGATAAGCCAAGGGTGGTGAGATAAGATGTCTGTGCTGGGTGCTGGGAGCAAAGAGGTGAAGGTAGCACTGGACACTGCTACCCCTGCTGGCCACTAGGCACGCCACATGCTTTTGTTGTGTTCACTGCCTGAGAAATGCCTGGTAGCCACCAGACCACCAGCCTGCGTGGTCCGTGGAGAACGTGGACAAATAGATATTAGATATATTTGAAATATGTACAGAAAATAGAAGTCATTCAGCCCAGAGAGTGGTCTGGAATCTTTTGCCGGAGTGCTTTTATGATCTCACATACAATTAGAGTTACCTAATTACTTTATCTTTGAAAACCCTTTTTAAAATTTTCTAATGAAATCGTTTAGCAACAATAAACTCGTTTATGAGCAATTTACTTTCTTCTTAAGTTTCTATTATTTTCATTTTTTATTTTTCAGTTTTTATAATTATTTCCTATTTTAACTTCTCACTTGTGTTTTTCTTCTTTCAGGGATTTGTGTGTGTGTGTGTGTGTGTGTGTGTGTGTGTCTTTTCATTTTCCTTCCTTTTAGATCTTTTTAAAATCCTTTTCTTATTCTTTTTTTTTTCTTTTTCTTTGTTTCTTTTTTCTTTTTTGTAAATAAGTTCTACACGAACAAAGTCCACAAATCCATTCTTGTCAGAGCTGAACAATTGAGGAGACCATAGATCCAGGGTTGAACCAGACCAGTATAGCAGGTATGCCCAGTTTCATAGGAGGTGTAGCCAGTGACTCTACAAATTTCTCTAAGAACAGGAATGTTCTTTACAATGTTTTGGAAATTATCACCCCCTCTATAAGTCACTCTATCTTAGTGAATGCCAGAACCATCTGAAAATTATGTGGATATTTGTATCCCAGGAAAGTAGCATGTACATGTAACTTTTGCAAACTCCTATTGACATTTACCATCTCCAACAGGTCTATGATGCGCTCATTGATAAGATAAGAAGACCTAAGCTGCTGGAAAATGATTAGCTTTAACTTCAAATACAAGTAGCAATTTTAAGAAGACTCTACTTGAAAACAACGAACCATAAGCAGCTGCATAAGATTATGTTTGTATATGACTCTGAAAAAGATAACATTTTGGGAGGAAATAACTGTAACTCATAATTAATTTCTCTCACTTTTAATTCTAAGTGTGCTTGTGCATTTAAATAGTGAATCTAGAGTTGTGTTGTTCCACTGGCAGAACTTTTCATCAGTTAAATGATGCAAGTTTGATAATCAGCATCATCAGATACTTCAAATAGAAAATTAGTTAATCACCATAACGGTGTGTTGTCATTGTTTTTGTTTTATATAATTTATGGAACCACAGTGGAGCTTTTTGAAATTTTCTTTGAAATATCTGATAGTGTTGTGAATTCATAAATTCAGATAAAGTTCAACATTTAGAATAAAATTATTTTTGTATGGTGAAAATACAAAGTTTTGCAGTAAGAAACCTATAAAGCAGAAATATTCTTGTGATTAGTCATAGGGCATATATAATTCATAAGTATATTCAAATAAGCTATACTTATTCTAGCAACTGAAATAGAAGCCATAGTTGCAAAAATAGTTTTAATATATATACTCATATACTCAGATTAGCTACATTTTTCTGATGTTAGTGATATTGAACAAAAAATAATACTTCATCGTGGTAGTATGGAATGCATCCTTTGTTGCACAATATTAGTCTGATTTTAGATATATTTGAGTCTATAAAGAATCACTTCATAAATCAACCTCTTTCTTATATTTATATTAAATTATTTTATAATATTTTGGTTACATAGAAAATTATAAATGTTCCAAGTACTAAATGAATGAAATACCATACATCTTCAGGTAATGAGGATTTTAGCAAATCCTAGTTGTTAAAAATATAGCATGCAAACAGGAAGATGTTAAATTTTATTCATACAAAACACAGGAAAAACTAAAGAAGTGTTGAGAACTCAGTATGCAGAGTTTATTTTGGCATTGTATTCTTGTGCTTTGAAATATTTATGTTTGTGGAAAGAATATTTTGATAGGGTTTCTGTTTACATTGAATGAACATACTCTACTTGGATATGGAGTGAAAATGAAAAGGTCTAAGGTTTTACAATATTTAAATTTGGTGAAATGGTCAAAAGAATCATAAATAGATATAACTTTTTTTTGACAAGTTTATCTCACAAAAATAACTCAAATAAGGAGGCTGCAAGATAGCAATGAGTGGGTCTTTAAAATAGATTGATACATGTACACATTTCAGTCAAAATATAGAATTGAGAATATCCTTCATTTAGCATAATTTGTTTTCAGACAAGCAAATGGAAGGGATTAATGATTTCAAATGCATTAAATATAAAATGCAACTTTAGGAAGGTGCCAGAACATTTTATTTAAAAAAAATCACACACACACACACACACACACATATACATATATACATATATATATATATATATATATATATAAATGTTTATTTATTTATTTTGTGAGAGTGAGAGAGAGAAAGCAGGGGAGGCGCAGAGAGAGAGGAACAGAGAGAGAATCCCAAGCAAGCTCCACACTGCCAGTGCAGAGCCCGATGCGGGACTCGAATCTGCGAACGATGAGATCAAGATCTGAGCTGCAATCAAGAGTCAGAGGTTTAAACCTCTGAGTCACCCAGGTGTCCCTACATGACATATATTTTGAACACGATATTTATCAGAAAAATACCAATGGCATAATATTAGAGACAAATGTAGTTAAAAAATCAATTACCTAATTTTCTATGTGTTATCTATCTATACTGAGAGTAATTTTTCAGCTCATGTCACATATAATATTCAGATAATCAATATAAATAAGCTTTTCATTTTATTTAGGGCTTCTGCTTCTGCTGAGTGAGTTTATAATTCTCTATGTTCTTTTAATTATTTTAGAAAAAGTTTTTCTGAAAAATTTTTTAATAGCACTAGTTTACAGGTTTGCTCATAAGCCAATTTAAATAATTAAATCAATAACTAAACAGTTTAATCAATGAATGAACATTTTAAAAGTATTTATGTTTAGGAGCACCTGGGTGGCTCAGTTGGTTGAGCATCCGACTGTGGCTCGGGTCATGATCTCATGGTTTGTGAGTTCGAGCCCCACATAGGGCTCTGTGCTGATGGCTTGGAGCCTGGAGCCTGTTCCAGATTCTGTCTCCCTTTCTCTCTGGCCCTCCTCCACTCACATTCTGTCTCTGTCTCTCTCAAAAATAAATAAACATTAAAAAAAGTATTTATGTTTTATTAATTTTGGTCTAACCTATCATCTCAAAACTATCCCAGTGTCATAGATAATAATCCTCAGATAACAAACTCGAAAACCAAACTTTAAATAACTACCCTAAAGCTTAGTGGCTAACAACAACTTATTGTTATCATTTCTCATTGTTTTGTAGTTGACTAAGTTCAGTTGGAGTCTTGCAAAAGGCCTCTCACACAGTTACAATTATATGAAGACTCAATTAGGTTGAATGTCTAAGATGGCTCATTTGTGTGGTTACTAGCTGATACTGGCTATTTGCTGGGGATTATTTAGACCATTAACTGGAGTACTTAAATGCCACTTTTCCATATGGTTTGGGCCTCTTATAGCATGGCAGCTAGGTGCTAAATGAGAGGGCTCCAAATGTATGTACACCAAGAGACCCAAATGGAAGATGTTAGGACTCTTATGAACAAGCACCATTTCTGCCAGGGTGGTGGGGGGGGGGGGTGGTTTGGTTGGTTTTGCATTGTGTTGCTTGGTTAAATTAAGATCTGAGGTAGAATTGTTGAATTAGTAAAGGAACCCAAATGATGGAAAACTATAAGACAATAGCTAAGTATTTTGAGTGTGTGAAAAGCAACTTAATTACTCTGTAAATACGAGAAAGGGGAAGGTACTATTGGTAAAATTAAATAATCCAAATCTGTTTTACTCTCTCTCATACATAATTGGCTAAAATCATAATCTATTAATATTTTTATACACCTGAGTTTTTCTAACCAACAACTTCATGACCTCCCTAGATGAGATAAAAAGTTTTATATACATGTCAAAGTAAATCAACAAATATATATAATATAGTATAATATAATATATATATATATGTTGTAGCAAAATATTGTGTTCTGGGCAAGCTATTTTGTAGAGTGTTCACATAAAGTATATTTGGAAGTAGAAAACAGTCTAAAGAAAGACTAGTAGAGAACAGAGATTATCTGTAGTCATCCAAATGGTGCTGTTGAATATGCAGTTACAGGGAAAATCAAGACTAGTGATAGAAACTTTAATCAGTAGTATATATTCGAATTCTTTCTATTTGATTATTTTTGAGAGAAAGAGTCTGAGCACAAGCAGGAGAGGGGGAGACAGAGAAGGAAACATAGAATCCGAAGCAGGCTCCAGGCTCTGAGCTGTCAGCACAGAGCCTGACTCGGGGCTCAATCTCACCAAACATGAGATCATGACTTGATCCGAAGTTGGACTCTTAATGACTGAGCCAACCAGGCGCCCCTAGAATTTTAAGTTGATACAGTGGGTGAGATAATTCAGGGAGTTGATGTCTAGATAACAAAAGGAAGACTAAGCTATTTATAATATTTAACATTTGGAAGTTGAGTAAGAAGTAGCAAGAGCATATAACTATAAATCAGGAAACATTTTAAGAACAGAGAATTTGTTGGCTATTTTTAATCCTGCTAATATTTTCAATAATGATGCAAAAGTGAACCATGGATTTAGTATCAGCTGTCGTCATTACCAATGATGTCATTAACCAATGACGTCATTACCATTCCTTGTGTGGTGAAGGAAAAACCGTTTTATCTCATGATTTCAAGAAGAAATGAAAATAGAGCAATGAGACAGTCAGTGATTGTATGACAACTCTTTAGAGGAGTTTTTTGTTTTCTGTTTATTTGTAGTTAGGAGAGTTATATGAAATATTGCTGAATTAAAATGCAGATATCACTGAACAAAAATGAAAAAAAAACTGATTAAAAAAATACATAGTGTTAAATATATGTGCTAATGGAAAAGAATCAGTAGGAAAAAAAAAAGAGTTTAATACGGAAGAAAGAGGTACCCTTGCTGACATGTGGTCCTTGGGTACAGGAGCATGAGGACACCCACCTCAGATTCTCTCAGTTTTCTCAGTGGAAATAGGATGCCCAGTTTTCAGATGAGAGTAAAGACGGAGGAAAGACAGGATGCCTGGGTGGCTCAGTTGGTTGAGCGTCGGACCTCAGCTCAGGTCATGATCTCATCATTCATGAGTTTGAGCCCCACATCAGGCTCTGTGTTGACAGCTCAGAGCCTGGATCCTGCTTCAGATTCTGTGTCTCCCTCTCTCTCTCCCCTGCTTGCACTCTCTCTCTGTCTCAAAAATAAATAAACATTATTATTTTTTTTTAATTTGGAGGAAGGACATTGGAAAATTAAAAAGAAAGGAGAATGGAATAGTCATTTCAGAGTTACCAAAAACAAAAAACAAAATCGAAGACTGAAATGGACCTGGGTAATGCGGGAGTATGACAGAATTGTCATATCTTCAATAGTAAAATGAACATTGGAGGACATTCAATAACTTTCATTGGCTCAAACTGTCCTGTGACATAATGTAATAATAATATATTTATGACACAATGCACTAATGATACCTTATCTTATGATACAATGTAATAGTTATAAAATAAAAATAACAATGAGCAAAGGTTTAGTGCTAATTATATGCCAGGCCTTATTCTAAGTGCTTTAACACAGGAAAACCTCCCCATAACTTTTAAATAACATAATCAGAATTTAAGTTAGATATACCAGATTCAAAGTTCTTGTTCTTTTTCACTATGTTGAACTTGTATTTAATGGGGAAAAAATAACATATTTACATTTCCACACATTTAAGCATGACGCGTACTAAATTTTCTTAAATTGGGGGTCACTATTCAAACCTAAATGTTTGGATATTTCTATCAACATCAAACTTTTAGTAATGAAGGTTTCCATTCTCTTAGCACAGGCATTTTGATTTTTTTTTTCACTTCTATTTATGTTCATAAATGTTCAGTTCACTGAAAACTATTATGTAATTAGTTCTGTTGCTTTACTTTAGAAAAAATATTTCATGTTTGGTGAAAAAATATAAAATATTTCAAATATTTCATCTTAGAGAATATACAGGATATGGAAAGCAAAGATTTTCGATAAATGTAGCAATGATGTGTTAAGTAATAAAAATAAACAATACAAGAAAATAGGGTTCTATTTTATGTCGCAAGTGTGCATGGAACTCTAGTTAGCTATATGTATAAGACATTTTATTTTGCCTTAGGTTATCTTCCTTACATCAATCTTACTTCTAAGGTCGAATAGTCAGTGTATACCTGTAAGTCATTATAGCATTATCTCTCCAGGTGAGGCACAAACGAGCATTATTCTTCTCAGTGCCCCAAAATGTAAGCCATTTATAACCTGAGAATTTGGGGGTTACTTGCTCCATAAGAGATAGTAATGTGAGGATGTGTATGGACAGTATTCAAGAAGTGTGTCATGCCTTTTATTGTTAGCATTGATTTGTGATATCGACTTAAGAAATAATGAAATGTCCATAAAGGTTAGGAAGCATGCACCTTGGAAAATACAATAGACATTTTATCCACTTCATATAGAATGCTATGGCAACAATTCATGAAACTCTAAAACCTTCTGTAACAGCCAAGAAAACCATCCTTAGAACAAACTGTTCCGAAGAAAATTCGTCTGTTCTGTGCTAAAAATGGTGAGATTCTAATGAGAATGTATCTACTGATCAACAACCTATTTCTACTATTATCTAAGTGACATATGGCGTAGCATTCGTGATAATTTTAACATTTGTATTGCTATAGTGAAGCCAGCTTATCTTCAGTTCTCATTAAAGGAAAAAGAAAATTCCCAATTCTGCCCACAAAAGGTAAATATTGAAATAAGAAATCTTTGTACCATTACTACTGTTTGTGCTCCCCTTCTAGTGTGTATTTTTCATGCACAGCAGGTAAAGTAAGAATTAGGGCATCAGCATCAGTGGCATCAATCTTTGTTTATTCCAGAAGAAGAGCGAAGTATAATAAAATATGTGAAAGCTAATTTGGGGATAACGCATTCAGAATTTTTTTTTTCATACGTGGACCATGGCTATCTATGGAGGGAGCATGACTGTGTTGCGTTATTTCCCACAAACAACACCGTAGAAGGATACCTTCATGCTGAACATTTCTGGAAATTCAATAAGCAAAAGAATCAAGTGATTTTGACATCTGCTATTTAAAGCCTTTACCAATGTGCAAGAGAGAAAACTAAGGATTATATAAAAGCAATAACTAAAATATACTGCACATTGGAAGACATGACAGCACTTGAATCCAGCCACCCTTTGAAGAAATGAGTTATTTTGCAGATGGCTCCCATCCGGCAAGACTCTTCTGTTTATAGTGCTGCAGGTGGTAGAATAGGACACAGGAACAGGGGTGGAAAGGTTAGAGCTATATCATTCTCTCAAGAGTTAGCTCAGTAAAATTAGATTAAGTTCCTAGCCTTCGTTCCTTATCAGTCCTGCCATCTAGGGTGACATGGAAAATACCATTTTGATGAGTATGAAGCTTAGTGCATGATGTCAGTTTTTCATAATTTATCACGCTAGTCCAAAGAAAATAGCTAAAATGGAAACACACTTTAGAATAGTGGGTAAGACTGAAATGCACAATTTAACGAACCTATACAAATTTCAAGAAAAACCATCTCTAGTCATTTATGTTATAAGTGGAACAATTCACATAATTAGCTTGATGATTAGGAATAAATTAAATTTAGAGTGTGGGTCAGCCAAGATAGACCAGATAACAACCAACCTCAAATCTCAGTGGCTTAATAAAATTTTATTGGTTAAGCTACATGTAAAACGCAGGTTCACAAGAGGCATTCGTCTTATCATAGTCACCCAAGATCTAGGCAGAGGCTTTACCATCTTGAGATGTTGCCCTTTAAAAAAATTTTTTTTTAATGTTTATTTATTTTGCGAAAGAGAGTGTGTGAGGAGGGGAGAGGCAAAAAGAGAGAGAGAGATAGGGAAAGAATCCCAAGCAGGCTATGCGCTGCCAGCACAGAGCCCGATGTGGGGCTCAATCTCACAAACTGTGAGATCATGACCTCAGCCGAAGTCAAGAGTTGGATGCTTAACCGACTCAGCCACCCAGGTGCCCTGATCTTGCCCTTTTGATGTATTCATCTATGATTTTCCACAGAGGAAAAGAAAGAGTTTAAGAGCTTTGCAGCAGCAATGAAATAGTTCAGCCCAGAACTGACACGCCCCACTTCTGGTCATCTTTTCCCAGCAAAAGAAGTAACATCCCCATGCCTGACTTTCCAGAGGCAAGTAAGTGTAATTCTATGTTCCTGGAGGGGAGAACAGCCTCTGAGATATTAGTGATCAGTAGTAGTGTGACCACCACAAGTGCCCAAGTCATGACATTATAATAATATACCTGATATTTATCATCTTTCCTTAAAGCTTTTACAAATACTTTCCTACAGACAGCACCACGCCAGGGCCGTGATCAGTGACCAGTGAGACTCGAGGTAAGTTCTACAACACTAGGGTATAAACAGTTGTTGAAAGTAGAGAGAAAGGGACAGATACTGTCACTGGCAGAATCAGGCATTTTGACAAAATTGTTAAGTGAACTTTCCTAAGTTTTACATGACAGCTTCAGATTCTTCATATTAAATTTGGCTTTTCTCTCCAATGACTTTAAAGTAAAGATTCAAAAAACGGATGGCAAAGTTAATAGGATAGTTTCACACTTGCTTTGGGACTGAAAGTATAAAAGTATCTATTACCAGAATCTTTGCTCTGACCTGTGGAATCTATTCCCTTGCCTGATTAGGTTAGTAAAAAAAAAAAATTAAGAATGTCCATAAATGTGTATAAGCTTAAGAGAAAACGTGCACAAAACTATCAAGGAAGCCGTTAAACATACTGTCACTGACCTAGTCTAGCAAAGTTGGCTTTTATTAAATGGCAGCTGTGCCTGATTAAAAAATTATGACTCCCCTCAGGAATCATGAGGGTCATTAAAAACCAAGTCATAAAATCCTCTGCTCCCTGAAGGCACACTGACAGAGAAAACTTCCCATTTCCTTATTGTAATTTAACTTTAACTACCATAATGCCCAATGTGTTCTTAAAAGATTTCTTAAAATTGTCATTTTATCCTTTATACACCTACCTCCAATTGTTAAATAATTACATTAACTTAGTATTTGAAAAATACAATGACCTGAATTATAAATATGGTCAAATAGTTGGTCACCTTAAA
This sequence comes from Panthera tigris, assembly GCF_018350195.1. Lineage (NCBI taxonomy): Eukaryota > Metazoa > Chordata > Mammalia > Carnivora > Felidae > Panthera > Panthera tigris. The sequence continues at coordinate 82,072,814 of NC_056664.1, read as the reverse complement.
TGCTCTTTTTTTTTTCAAATTTGTCGATGTATTTTCAATTAATTTATTTCAATGAGTATATTCATGTATCTTTATCTTCATAATTCTAGAAGACAATGGATAATAAAACAAAAGACTATCTGTGGGAAAACAATCTATAGGAGTTCATAGACTTACCAAATATTACAGATAGAAAAGTTTACAGATATCTAATTCTAAATTTATAAATAATGCTTTGCAAACTTTAATATATATAAATTCCCTTTGGGAAAGGAGTTTTCACTTTTTTTCTACTTATTTTAATCCTTCTATCATACTTACCTTCTAAAAGCTGCTGCTTTTTTAAGTCCATTTGCAGTTAAGGCTGACATCCAGCTACAATTATCCAAATAATTTACAGAAAGCCAACAATATAATTAGGGTAATGGACCAGAAAACTACTCATAGCCATCCTTCCAATGTCAGTTCAGAGTCTCTACACGATAGCCATTATTGTTGTTAAAGTTCAGATTTACAAGTTATGGCTTTAATCTGCATTGCTGGTGTGTAAGGAGCAAAATAACTTTCTGGGGCCTCTTTTATAAGGATGTTAATCCCACTTATGAAATCTCTACTTTAGGAATGAATCACCTCCCAAAGGCCCAACTTTCAAACCCTTTGGGGGGGTTAGGATTTCAGCATATGAATTTTCAGGGGACACAAGCATCCAATCTCTAGCAGGTGGGATGCAGGAACACTAGGGATACATGCTGGGATGGACCAGTGATGTCTTCATTCAGGTTGCTGTAACAAAATACCATAGACTAGGTGGCTTAAACAACAGAACTTTATTTTCTCATGGTTCTGGAAGATGGGAAGTCCAAGATCAAGCTGATTATGTTTCTGGTGAGAACTCTCTTCCTGGCTTGCAGAGAACGCTGCCTCTTTGCTGTCTTCACATGGCCTTTCTTCTGTGCCTGTTCAGAGAGAGCCAGAGCTCTGGTCAATTTCTCTTCTCATAAAAACATTAATCCTACTGGGTTAGTGGCCCACCCTTATAATATCATTTAACCTAAATTATGTCCTAAAGACCCTGTCTTTAAATACAGTCATATTGGAGGTTAAGCTTCAGCATATGAATTTTAGGATGCAGTCATTCAGTCCATAACACACAGCAACTACCTATGTCTTATTAGCAGACTTCGTTTGCCTTCCAGAAAACATCAAACATTTAGAAAAACTTTCCCAACATCTTATTGTTTGTTAAGGATCCATTAAACATTTGTGTATTTAATATTTTCTTGAATCTATATTTTCAGGCTGTCTATAATCCTTTGGTGCTATAAATTTCATGAGCTTATTATTTTCTATGCCCTGTACTATATCTTTATATTTATTCTATAGTGAAGACATAAGGAAGGACTCTAGTGTTTATATTAGCTGACTACTTCACAATTGATTTTATTTTCTCATATATCTTTCAAGAATTGGAAAATATCTATCATATTTCTCCTTGTCATCATTTTAAGATTTGAGTTCTTGAGGCACCTGGGTGGCTCAGTCAGTTGAGTGGCTGATCCCGGCTCAGGTCCTGATCTCGTGGTCCGTGATTTCGAGCCTTCCATTGGACTCTGTGCTGACAGCTCAGAGCCTGGAGCCTGCTTTGGATTCTGTGTCTGCTCTTCCCCTGTTCATGTTCGCTCTCTCTCTTTCTCTCAAAAATGAATAAACGTTAAAAATGTAAAAAAAGTGAGTTCTTATTATTTGAATTTTTTATGCAGAGCCTATCCCCTTGCCCATCTTACTATCCATTTCTAGAAATTTTCTAGCCTTATGTTGACACATTTTTCTTACATTACAGACGTCTGGCTGGCACAGAGCATTTCAGATATAATAAAACCCCGCTTACTTAAAAGGGTAAGCAAATGTTTTCTGATTTTTTTCCCGTGTATTTATTATCGTTTAGCAGGAGTGTCCTGGAAGTGTATCGAAGTTTATTCTATCCTATTCTTACTTTAATCGGCCATGTTTACTAAGGTAAGTCTTGTAAACTCTTTGGCCTTTAGCTTATAAAAAAAATAATTAAGTAAAATCAATATGCCTTTCACTGCTCAAAGTTTTCAATGTTATAACTATATTTTAGATCAACTTGAAAAATAATTTTTTTTCAAATTGTCTACTTTGAAAAAAATTGTCACTATATTGAGCCATAAATTTAGTTGTCATGTACAATGGGGGAGGTCAAAAATAATTCAAGTATTTCTTTCACATCCAATTTATAAAGTAACTGTGAAATATTGTTTAAAACTTTTGAAATAGAAGTTTCAGTCAGTTAAGCTTCTGACTCTTGATTTCGGCTCAGGTCATGATCTCATGGTTCATGGGATCAAGCCCTGCACTGGGCTCTGCAATGACAGCATGGAGCCTGCTTGGGATTCTCTCTCTCCCTCTCTCTCTGTCCCTCTATCTCTTTCTTTCTCTCAAAATAAGTAAATAAGCATTTCAAAAGTAAAAAAAAAATTTTTTTTCAAAACACACAAAATCACAGCACAGATGTTCAAAAAGCCAGTAATATTTGACTATTAAATATAAAAGTGTATGGAAGTAATAAATATAGTATTATGTTGTGAGAACATAGGTATATGTATACATTATTTTTTGGATTATGAATCATTGCATTAATTCTGGCAACTCATTTGGCAAATAATAATATTAATGAACACTTTGGAGTGTTTACTCTTTGCTAGGTATTAATATAGGTTCTTCTCATATATCAACTGATTTAATTAATTAAAAATCATTCCGAGATAGGTAATATACTTATTCCCATATTACAGATGAGAAAGTGGAGACATAGAATGTTTATGTAACTCTTCTCAGGTTATAGAGCTATTAAATGCCAAATCCAACTTCAATTCAACAGGTTTGACTTTAAAGTCCATGTGCTTAACATTTAATTAAAACTGCTTCAAATGTAATTAATAAAAGTAAAGAATGCATGGGTTGTTTGCTCTATCAATCCCTTAAGTGGATAGAAAAGTGAGTGAAGACTAATGTGTGAATACGGTGGTGGGATATTGTGTAAAAGAACAAGCTATTGGAAACAACTTAAATGAACCACAAAAGGATATGATTAAAAAATAAAAGACTAGGCATCCTTGGAAACAAATTCTATGGAATTATTAAATGTTAGTCCATGATGTAACAGTTTATGATATAGAGACATGTCTATGATTTGCTTTTAAGAGAAAATAGTAGGTCACTGCACAGTAAGTACAGGGTAAACCTGATTTCATATGGGTCTACCCCAAAGTGTTAACTGTGATAATCTTAGAGAGCCAGAATTTTAAGTGATTTTTTCTATGTTGCTATAGTTTTGAAATTCTTATAAAAGACACTATTGTTTTATAATGGAATAAAATACAAATTGAAAATTTTCAATAAAGGCAGCTCACATCTTCCAATTTTTGGCAAGAAGCCCTAATAAATAGTAATGCTCATTTGTCCATAGCTATGCCCTTTTCAATGAATTTAACAGATGTAACAGATTATAGGCAAGAGACACATGGTAGCTGTATAAGAATAAGCAAACAAACAAAAAACAAAGTACTCTGTCTGTTCAATGAATATTATGGCCACCAAGTTATAGAGAGTTAGTTGCAGTCTGGTGTATCATTTCTTTAATGATTCAGACCCTCCCAGATGAGGAGTTTTTAAGGTAGGCATGGGATATATAATGTGAAAACCTCACTTAGAATAGAAGCAATATGGAAAGATACTTAGGACGAATAAAGCTAAGTTGCTGGTTTCATGTTATACTTCTGGAAAAACTTTGTATTCTCTATTGATATCATACTAATTTCAGTAATAACATAAATCAAAAATAGTCATTTGTATATCTGTGCACAAAACCAACAGTAAATTGTAAAAATGATTCTTAAAGGATTAAGATATGTTGCTATAGCAACTTCTTATTAAAATACAAGCTGTTAATACAACTAGAATATGCCAGATATGAGTTAGAAATAGTCTCTGTGATTTAAAAGAAAAATTAGACTTTTTTGCTCTTTAAGATTAATGTGTTTCAGATATTTTATAACATTAGAATGCTAAAGATAACAAAACCATGTAACATGTTGTTGTAGTTCTGAAGCCTAACTATCCACATATAGTATTTATTTAAACTTTCATTTTGTCCAGGATATGCAATGGGACAGTGTCTTGTCACATTTTTTTACTGAATGAATGAATAAGTAAATTGGGGAAAGTTAAATATAAAACAATTTAAAATGTAATAAATGATTTTGTTTTTCTATTCATGGTTACATATAACAAGCTATGAGGGAGATAAAATAAATATTGAATCAACCTCAAGTTTCCCCTTTGCATTGACTACTGTGATGAGGGACTTCTTAATTATCAGTCTCTACCCTCCTCTGAGTACTGTCTTGGTCTTTGTCTAATCCTATCTTTTGGTACCACGTACCTCTAGCATGAAGGTCATGGATGTCATGGAATTCAAGAGGATAAGGGATTTGAGAAGGAGTGAAGAGCTAATTCATGTAAAGCTAAGAAGTGTAGTAGTAAGAAAGTAAAAAAGTATCTGTAGTGTTTGACAGCAATCATGGGAATGTAATGTGTAATTTAATTGAAATGTTACATGAAAAAATTGCAATGGAAATTAATACAAGATGAGCAAGTAGGGGAAAAACTGCATATAATCTTTTGTGAGATTTGGCTTTTATAGTGAATGGAAAAATGAGGGCATAACTTAAAGATGATAGGAGTTATGATGGGACATAGAAGGACATGCTGATTAAATGTTAAGAAAAATCTAGTAGAGTGGAAGAGATTGATGAAATAGGAAAAGGAATGAATGCATGGGAGATAGCATGTCTTGAAAAGATTTTAGGTGAAAAAAGATTACTAGCACATTTGCAAGGAGTTGCCTCTGAAAATATGAAGTAACTTTTATTCTTAATCAGTAATTTTATTTTTAATCTAAAATACTTCATAGAAAGCTATGAGACCTGGTTTAGCTAGCATACTCTTCTCTTTAGCTCTGAGGAAGCTTGCCTGTTGTTGAGCAACTTGACCTTTGTTCTGGGTAAGATAGGTTGAAGTAATTCTCTCTCATCTTTTAAACTTTTTTTTTTTCTAGTTTCCCATACACTGTAGCAAGAGTCAATGGAATGGAGCATGAACTTTTTTTATTAATCAACCACATAATGTCTAGAATTATATTGTTCCTTATATATAAAGGGAATTAGTTCTTGTAAGAATACACATCTTTTTCAATTGGGTAAAAAAATTAATCTGCAACAGTCTGGTCTATGGTGTGCTTACAATCTAGTTCTATATTAAATTCTTTACTTTAAGAATCATAACTAGGGAATAGTTTGAGACTGTGAGGGATGGAAAAAATCCCTATCAGAGCCAAAACACTTATTTTCTGTTTTAATTTTGGCAAGCTCAGAATCTAAATAGCACACAGTGCTTCCTTGTAGAAGTACCAAGTAAAAATCACAGAGTTGAAGAATGCAATGCCTGAGCTGGAAAATACACTAGAGGGGTTCAGCAGTAGGCTACGTGAGGCAGAAGAATCAGTCAATACAAAAACAAGGAAGTGGAACTCACCCAATCAGAGCAGGAAAAAAAAAAAATGAACATGTACCAAAAAACTTATGGGACAAAATCAAGCAGTCTAACATTTACATTACAAGGGTCCCAGACAAAAGAGAAAGGAGTAGAAATCTTTTTTGAAGAAATAATAGGTGAAAATTTACCTAACCTCGGGAAGGAAACAGACATCCTAATACAGGAAACTCAGAGAGTTTCAAATAAGATGAAACAAAAAGACCCACACCAAGACACATTATTACTAAAATGTCAAAAGTTAAATACAAGGAGAGAGTATTAAAAGCAGCAAGAGAAAAACTTGTTACAATGAAACCCTCAGTTTTACCAGCTGCTTTTTCAGTAGAATTTTTTCAGGCCAGAAGGGAGTAGCATGATATGTTTAAAGAGCTGAGAGAAAAAAAAAAAAAAAAAAAAAAAAAAACAACTTCCAGCCAAGAATACACTACACATAAAAGTTATCATTTGGAATTAAAGGAGAGATAAAGGGTTTTACAGACATGCAAAAGTGAAAGGAGTTCTTCACCACTAAACCACCCTTGCAAGAAATGTTAAAGGGACTCCTTTAAGCTGAAAAGAAAGGGTACTAAACAGTGATAAAGCATACGAAGGAATAAATCTCACAGGGAAGGTAAATATATAGCAAAGGGAGTACATTAATCATTTATGAAGCTAGTATGAAGATTAAAAGACAAAAATAGTAAAATGGCTATGATTGCAATAATTAGACAAGGGATACAGAAGATAAAAACATGTAAAATGTGACATCAAAAACATAAAATGTTGCAGGAGTCAGTAAAAATGTTGAGCTTTAAAATGGAATCAAACTTGAGTTGTCATCAACTTAAAATAGACTGTTATGTTGTTATATGTAAGCCTCATGATAACCACAAAGCAAAAGCTATAGTAAATACACAAAAGATAAACAGAAAGAATATAAGCATACACTAAAGAAAGTCATCAAACCACTTGCAAAAGTTGCAAAGGAAGAGAGCAAGAGAAGAAGAAAGAAGCAGAGAGGAACTACAAAATGTCCAAACAAACAAAACAACAACAACAACAACAACAACAACAACAAAAAAAAACAATTAAAAAATGGAAAAATTTACTTTAAATGTAAAAGATCTAAATTTTCTAATCAAAAGACATAGAGTAGTTAAATGGATTTATAAAATAATCCCTTGGGGCACCAGATGGTTCAATAGGTTGTGTCTGACTCTTGGTTTTGGCTTAGTATATGATCCCAGGGTTACGGGATTGAGCCCTGAGTCAGACTCTGCTCTGAGCTTGGATATGCTTAAGATTCTCTTTCTCCCTCTTCCTCTGCCCTCCCCCTGCTTTCTCTCTCTCTCTCTCTCTCTCTCTCTCTCTGTCTGTCTCTGTCTCTCTCTCTAAAATAAAAACAAAAACAGAAACAAACAAAAAAGACCATAACCTGCCTATGAGATACTTTAAATGTAAGGATATACACAGACTGAAAGTTAAGGTATACAAAATGATATTCTGTGCAAATGCAATCCAAAGTAAAGTTGGAGTAGTTGTACTTCTATCAGATTAAATAGAATTTAAAGACCGTAATAAGACCAAAAAAATGGATGTTAAATAATTATAAGGGGTCAATCCAAAGAAGAATACAACATTTGTAAATATTTATGCACCCAATATAGAAACACTTAAATATAAAGCAAATATCAACAGACCTAAAAGAAGAAATAGACAGTAATAACAACAATAGTAGGGAAATTTAATACCCAATTTACATGAATGGATAGATCATCCAGATGGAAGTCAATAAGGAAAAATTGGCCTTAAATGACATGTTAGATCAGATGAACTTAACAGAGATATACAGAACATTCCATCCCAAAAGAACAAAATGCACATTCTTTTCAAGTGCACATGGACATTTTCAAGGATAGATCATGTTAGGCCACAAAGCAAGTCTTAATAAATTTAATAGGATTGAAATTATAACAAACATCTTTTCTGGCAATGCTTCTATGAAACTAGAAATTAATTACACAAACAAATGTGGAAAATTCACAAATACATAGGGGTTAAACAATATGCTACTGAACAACCAATTGGTCAAAGGAGATATCAAAAACATACCTTGAGAAAACAAAAATAGAAAGGTAACATAACAATTTGTTGGATGCAGCAAAGGCAGATCAAAGAAAGAAATTTGTAGTGATGAATGCCCATCTCAAGAACAAAGAAGTCTCAAACAACCTAACTTCAAGAAACTAGAAGAGTAAGAATAAATGAAACCCAAACTTAGTAGAAGGAAGGAGATAAATGAAATAGAGCCTGAGAGATAAAGGATAAAAGATGAAGGATAAAAAAATCATATGATCATCTCAATAAATTAAAAAAAGACATTTGGAAAAATTTTTACCCATTTATGATAAAAATTCTCAACATAGGGATGGAGGGAATGTACCTCAACATAACAAAGTCCATATATGACAGGTCTACAGGTCATATACCCAACAGTGAAAGCTGAAAACTTTTTTTTTTTAAGATCAGGAACAAGACAAGCATGCCTGCTCTCAACAATTCTGTCCACCATAGTATTAGAAACCTTAGTCACAGCAATTAGGGAAGAAAAAAAATAAAAAGCATCCAAATTGGAAAGGAAGAGGTAAAACTATCACTATTTTACAGAAGACATGATAATACTTAGTAAACCCTAAAGACTTCATGAAAAAACTTTTAAAACTAATAAACAAATCTAAGAAGTTATAGGATACAAAGCCAATACACAAAAATATGCTGTGTTTCCATACAGTAGTAATAAACTTTCATAAAGACAAAATCAAGAAAACAATCCCATTTACAATTGCATCAAAAAGAATAAAATACCGACAACTGGGAGAAGCCAAGATGGCAGAACAGCATGGAAGTTTTTTGTGCATCTTGCATCCATGAAATACAGCCAGACCAACACTAAACCATCCTGCACACCTAGAAAACTGATCTGAGGACTAACACAACAATCTGCACAACCTAAATCACAGAATTCAGCAGGTATTCAGTGTGGAGAGGTGAACTTGGGGAGAGAGAAGCCAAGGAGGGCAGGGAGCTGCTTTTGCAAGAAGAGAGGGGATGGAGACAGGAGCGGGGCGGGGGCAGGGAGGGGAATATGGAAAAAGCACCACCCACCAAAAGCAGCTGGAGAGAAGGTGGAAAATTGGAAACAGCCACAGGGACTGAACTAAAAAGGGAGAAAGGAGAAAGGAGAAAGGAGAAAGGAGAGGGTTTAAATTCCATTAAGACTCTAAACAAGGGGAGCAGAGTCTGCAACTCCGCAGTTCTATAATTGGCAATGCTCTGGTGGGAAGGGCGAGTCCCCAGGAGCAGAGTGGGATCCAGGAGGTTCTCAGGCCACACGGGGAGAAGTGGGTCCACTGCTGGAAAGACATTTGGTAGAGGCTGTGAGGCCATCTGGTCCCAGAAGACCCCAGATAATGGCCACATTTGCTGGTGCTGGAACAGGGTCCCTGAAGGTGAAGCCTTGGTGCCAGATGTGTGTTGTGATTTTCCTTATCCCTGAAACGCAGCCACTACACTATCTCGTGAACTTTTCCTGGGGCAGGCTGGCACCCGGCCACAGTCTCTGGGCATAAGCAGGAGTACAGTCCCGTAAACATTCCTGGGTGTGGCCAGCACACAGCCATTGCTCGGTAAGACCCTCTGCAGAGGGGCAGAAAGGGTCAAAACCACAGCCTTCAGAAGTAAGGGGCTCGGAAAAACAGCTGCATCTGAGACAAAACTTGGGAGGAAGGTGCTGCCTGGGTCTTAGAGACTGTGTAGAAGCGGGGAGTGGACGGAAACCGAAGACAAAGGATGGGTTCGTGATTGCTGATTGGGAAGAACAGAGTTCCGATACTAGAGATTGGGTAGCTGGGTGCTGTCATTTTCACTGCCCACCCGCATGCGTATATGCACCTATAAGCCTGACAACAATCCACCCCAGTAGGCTAGGAGCTCCATCTAGTGGAGAATGGAGCCATTACACTAAACCCCGCCCAAATGGGCCAACCTTGCTCTTCAAGAACACAAATCTCACCGCCTGGTTAGTTTATGGACTATAAAGCGCTTCATAGTTTGACTCTTAGGGGAAAATGAAGTAATTTCAATCATATTTCAGTCTGTTAGCAGGTCCATCTATACAATTTTCTTTCCTTTTTGTTTTTGTTTTTGTTTTGTTTTCTTTTTTCCCTTTCTCGTTTCTTTTCTTTTCCTTGAATACAGAAAGAGAAAAATTCTTTTATTTTCAATTTTTATTAAAAATATTTTTCTTTAATTTTTTTCTACTATAGTTTTTATTTTTGTGTATTTTTTTCAAATTCTATTTTACTTCCATCATTTCATTTTAGTCTACTTCAGTGTATTCAATTTTTCAGACTTTCAAATGATTTCCTTCTTTCCCCCCTTTTTTCTCTAATCTATCAAACCACTGTCAACACCCAGATCAAAACACACTTAGGATCTAACATCATTTATTCGATTTTTTTGTGTGTGTACGTTTGTTTTTAATTTTTTAATTTTAATATTTTTTTAATTTTAATGTTTTTAATTTTAATTTTTCTACTTAATTAATTCCTTTTCTCCCTTCAAAATGACGAAATGAAGGAATTCACCCCAACAGAAAGAACAGGACGAAACAACAGCCAGGGACTTACCCAACACAGATACAAGCAAGATGTCTGAACCAGAATTTAGAATCACGATAATAAGAATACTAAGTGGAGTCGAAAATAGATTAGAATCCCTTTCTGCAGAGATAAAAGAAGTAAAATATAGTCAGGATGAAATAAAATATGCTATAACTGAGCTGCAATCTCAAATGGATGTTGCGATGGAAAGGATGGATGAGGCAGAACAGAGAATCAACAATATAGAGGACAAACTTATGGAGAATAATGAAGCAGAAAAAAAGAGGGAGGTTAAGGCAAAAGAGCACGATTTAAGAATGACAGAAATCAGTGACTCCTTAAGAAAGGAACAACATCAGAATTATAGGGGTTCCAGAAAAGTAAGAGAGAGAAATAGGGGTAGAAGGGTTATGTGAGCAAATTGTATCAGGAAACTTTCCTAACATAGGGAAAGACACAGCCATCAAAAACCAGGAAGCACAGAGGACCCCCATTAGATTCAACAAAAACAGACCACCAACAAGGCATATCACAGTCAAATTCACAAAATGCTCAGGCAAGGAGAGAATCATGAAAGCCACAAGGGGAAAAAAGTCCCTAACTTACAAGGGAAGACAGATCAAGTTTGCAGCAGACCTATCCACAGAAACTTGGCAGGCCAGAAGAGTGGCTGGATATATTCAGTGTGCTGAATCAGAAAAATATGCAGCCAAGAATTCTTTATCCAGCAATACTGTCATTCAAAATAGAAGGAGAGATAAAAAGTTTCCCAGACAAACAAAAATTAAAGAAGTTGGTGACCACTAAAACAGCCCTGCAAGAAATTTTAAGGGGGACTCGCTGAGGGGAGAAAAAATGAAAAAAAAAATCATCAAAAACAACAAAGATTAGAAAGGACCAGAGAACACCACCAGAAATTCCAACTCTACAAGCATCATAATGGCAATAAATTCACATCTTTCAGTACTGACTCTAAACGTCAATGGACTTAATGCTCTAATCAAAAGACATAAGGTAACAAAATGGATAAGAAAACAAGATCCATCTATATTTTGTTTACAAGAGACCTCTAGACCTAAAGACACCTTCAGACTGAAAGTAAGGGGATAGAGAACCATCTATCATGCTAATGGTCAACAAAAGAAAGCCAGAGTAGCCATACTTACATCAGACAATCCAGACTTTAAAATAAAGACTGTATAAAGAGATGCAGAAGGGCATTATATCATAAGCAAGGGGTCTATCCACAAAGAAGACCTAAGAATTGTAAACATTTATGCGCCAAATGTGGAAGAACCCAAATATATAAATCAATTAATCACAAACATAAAGAATCTCATTTATATTAATACCATAATAGTAGGAGACTTCAACACCCCACTCACAACAATGGACAGATCATCTAATCAAAAAATCAACAAGGAAATAATAGCTTTGAATGACACACTGGACTGGATGGACTTAACAGATATACTCAGAACATATCATCCTAAAGCAGTGGAATATATTCTTCTGCAGTGTACATGGAATGTTCTCCAGAATAGACCACATACTGGGTCACAAATCAGCCCTCATCAAGTTCAAAAAGATCGAGATCATACCATGCATATTTTCAAACCACAATGCTATGAAACTTGAAATCAACCACAAGAAAAAAATTTGGAAAGGTAACAAATACTTGGAGACTGAAGAACATCCTACTAAAGAATGAATGGGCTAACCAAGAAGTTAAAAAGAAATTAAAAAGTATATGAAAGCCAATGAAAATGATAACACCACAACCCCAAACCTCTGGAATGCAGAAAAGGTGGTCATAGAGGAAAGTATATAGCAATGCAGGCCTTCCTAAAGAAGCAAGAAAGATCTCAGGCACACAATCTAACCTTACACCTTAAAGAGCTGGAAAACAAACAGCAAATAAAACCCCAAACCAGCAGAAGACAGGAAATAATAAAGACCAGAGAAGAAATTAAGGCTATCAAACCCCAAAAAAACAGTAGAACAGATCAATGAAACCAGGAGTTGGTTCTTTGAAAGAATTAACAAAATTGATAAACCACTAGCCAGTTTGATCAAAAAGAAAAAGGGAAGGACCCAAATAAATAAAATCAAGAATGAAAGAGGAGAGATCACAACCAACACAGCAGAAATAAAAACAATAATAAGAGAATATTATGAGCAATTATATGCCAATAAAATGGGAAATATGGAAGAAATGGACAAATGCCTAGAAACATATACACTACCAAAACTGAAACATGAAGAAATAGAAAATTTGAACAGACCCATAACCAGTAAGGAAATTGAATTAGTAATAAAAAATCTGCCAAAAAACAGAGTCCAGGGCCAGATGGCTTTCCAGGGGAATCTTACCAAACATTTAAGGAAGAGTTAACACCTATTCTCTTGAAGGTGTTCCAAAAAGTAGAAATGGAAGGAAAACTTTCAAACTCTTTCTATGAAGCCAGCATTACCTTGATTCCAAAACCAGACAGAGACCCCACTAAAAGGGAGAACTATAGACCAATTACCCTGATGAACATGGATGCAAAAATCCTCAACAAGATATTAGCCAATCAGATCCAACAGTACATTAAAAAAACTATTCACCATGACCAAGTGGGATTTATACCTGGGATGCAGGGCTGGTTCAATATCCATAAAACAATCAACGTGATTCATCACATCAATAAAAGAAAGGACAAGAACCATATGATCCTCTTGATAGGTGCAGAGAAAGCATTTGACAAAATACAGCATCCTTTCTTGATAAAAACCCTCAAGAAAGTAGGGATAGAAGGATCATATGTCGATATCATAAAAGCCATATTTGAACGACCCAATGTTAATATCATCCTCAATGGGGAAAAACTGAGAGCTTTCCCCCTAAGGTCAGGAACAAGACAGGGATGTCCATTCTCATCACTGTTATTCAACACAGTATTAGAAGTCTTAGCCTCTGCAATCAGACAACACAAAGAAATAAAAGGCATCCAAATCGGCCAGGAGGAAGTCAATCTCTCACGCTTTGCCAATGCCATGATACCTATATGGAAAACCCAAAAGATTCCACCAAAAAACTGCTAGAACTGATTCATGAATTCAGTAAAGTGGCAGGATATAAAATCAATGCACAGAAATCGGTTGCATTCCTATACACCAACAATGAAGCAACAGAAAGCGAAATCAAGATATTTATCCCATTTACAATTGCACCAAAAATCATAAAATACCTAGGAATAAATCTAACTAAAGAGGTGAAAAATCTATACACTGAAAGCTTATGAAAGAAATTAAAGACACACACACACACACACAAAAGGAAACATATTGTATGCTCCTGGTTAAGAAGAACAAATATTGTTAAAATGTTGATACTACCCAAAGCATTCTACATATTTAATGCAATCCCTATCAAAATAACACCAGAATTCTTCACAGAGCTAGAACAAATAATCCTAAAATTTGTATGGAACCAGAAAAGACCCTGAATAGTCAAAGCAATCTTGAAAAAGAAAATCAAAGCAGGAGGCATCACAATCCTGGACTTCAAGCTATACTTCAAAGTTGTAATCATCAAGACAGTATGGTACTGGCCCAAGAACAGACACTTAGATCAATGGAACAAAATAGAGAACCCAGAAATGGACCCACAAATGTATAGCCAACTAACCTTTGACAAAGCAGGAAAGAATATCCAATGGAATAAAGACAGTCTCTTCAGCAAGTGGTGCTGGGAAAACTGGACAGTGACGTACAGAAGAATGAACCTGGACCACTTTCTTACGCCATACACAAAAATAAACTCAGAATGGATGAAGACCTAAATATAAGACAGGAAGCTATCAAAATCCTTGAGGAGAAAGTAGGCAAAAACTTCTTTGATCTTGGCAGCAGCAACTTCTTACTCAACACGTCTCTGGAGGCAAGGGAAACAGCAAAAATGAACTACTGGGACCTCATCAAAATAAAAGGCTTCTGCACAACGAAGGAAACAATCCACAAAACTAAAAGGCAACTGACATTATGGGAGAAGATATTTGCAAATTACATATCAGATAAAGGGTTAGTATCCAAAATCTATAAAGAACTTACCAAACTTAACACTCAAAAAACATATAATCCAGTGAAGAAATGGGCAAAAGACATGAATAGACACTTCTCCAAAGAAGACATCCAGATGGCCAACCGACACATGAAAAAATGTTCAACATCACGCATCATCAGGGAAATACAAATCAAAACCACAATGAGATATCACCTCACACCTGTCAGAATGGCTAATATTAACAACTCAGGCAACAACAGATGTTGGCGAGGATGTGGAGAAAGAGGATCTCTTCTGCATTGCTGGTGGGAATGCAAGCTGGTGCAGACACTCTGGAAAACAGTATGGAGGTTCCTCAAAAAATTAAAAATAGAACTACCCTACAACCCAGCAATTGCACTACTAGGTATTTTTCCAAGGGATACAGGTATGCTGTTTTTTAGGGACACATGCACCCTTATGTTTATAGCAGCACTATCAACAATAGCCAAAGTGTGGAAAGAGCCCAAATGTCCATCGATGGATGAATGGATAAAGAAGATGTGGTATATATATACAATGGAGTTACTCAGCAATCAAAAAGAATGAAATCTAGCCATTTGCAACTACATGGATGGAACTGGAGGATATTATGCTATGTGAAATTAGTCAGAGAAAGACAAAAATCATATGACTTCACTCATATGAGGACTTTAAGACACAGAACAAATGAACGTAAGGGAAGGGAAGCAAAATAATATAAAAACAGGGATGAGGACAAAACATAAGAGACTCACAAATATGGAGAACAAACAGAGGGTTACTGGAGGGGTTGTGGGAGGGGGCATGGGCTAAATGGGCAAGGGGCATTAAGGAATCTACTCCTGAAATCATTGTAGCACTATATGCTAACCAATTTGGATGTAAATTTAAAAAATAAAATTAAAAAAAAGAATAAAATACCTAGGAATAAATTTAATCAAACAGGTGGAAAACCTGTATATTGAAAACTACAAGACATTAATTAAAGAAATTGAAGAAAACACAAATAAAATGGAAAGATATTTCATGCTCATGGAATGGAAGAATCAATATTGTTAAAATGTCCCTACTACCCAAAGCATCTACAGATTTATTGAAATCCCTATCAAAATTCCAGTGGCAGTTTTTACAGAAATAGAATGAGTAATCCCAAAATTTGTATGTGATCATAATGGGCCCCAAATAGCTAAAGCGACCTTTATTGATGGGAAAATGGCAGTGGTTCCTTTTGATGACTTCTTTTTTTTAATTATCCTGCTTGGCTTATAAGACAAAAATGGATCTGCCATTGGGAGTGTCTCTAAATAATCCTCTAGGAACATTAGCTCAGAAATGTTTAAGGTAAAACTTGATCCACTTCAATCTCCAAATTTCAAAAAGAGAACTATTCTTGCAGAAAATCAATTTTTGAAACAGGAGACTTTAAATTGAAGGGGTAAAAAGCATCGTAAAAAATTGAATTTTAGTTACTAGTATGCATTTTGAAATATTTTTGGATGGAAGAATAATAACATCTGCAACCTTAAAGTGCACTAAAAAATAGGAAGGATTGATGGAAATTAGAGTACTCAATAGATAGATAAGTAATAAAGAGAATGTAGCATAATGTTATTTATAGAATTTAAATGGTGGGAATATGGTTGTTCATAGTACAATTCTTTAAACTGTTTTATGTGTTTGTAATATTTCATAGTAAAATATTTTTAAAAGTGCAAATCTGCATTCTAAAAGAAATGAAAAGACTTAACTTAGGCAAAGACATAGTGTTGATTATATTTACTGATAAATAACACTAAGGTTTCTTATGCCTAAATCACACTTCGTAACTTTGCTCTAGCCACTACCCCTGATTTAACTCCATCCTTATAACTTGACAAATCAAATGATTCTCTCAATCCATTTCTTCTACAGCTTAGCGAAAAACAACATAGAAAAAGGAGAAGAGACGCTTTGGATTTTCTCAATCAATAGACTCTTATACATTGATTGATTAACTGGCAAACACCTGCAGTCAATTTGATTTGACTCGTCTGTTACTTAGGAGAAAAGACAGCTGTCCATTTGTCTCCACCCTTAGAAAGAAATATTGAGATTTGGCCACTGTTGGAAAGAATTTGTTTAATAAATAATGGAGCCTATAAAATAGCACAAATATAAGGCTCTAACTTAGAAACTTTGCAGGCTAATTCAGAGGCTAAATCATGAATTTGGTAAACTGTGTCTTTGTGATTTTTTATCAGGAAACTCTTTTTATACTCTTATTGTCCCCACCTTTTATCTGCAAAAAGTCCGCATATATTCAGACACAATCAAAATTATCATAACTTACTACATTACACAGATTGGTTATGTTCTTTGTAGAAAAAAATTAGAAAATGCAGAAAAGTAAAAATAAAAGCAGATATAATTCCACTAGAGGAAAGCATCATTTTTTTTCACATTTTGAAGTGCATTTGTTCATATTCTGTGTAGATATACTCTCATAAAATAACCGTTTATTAATTTATTGCATTTTACACTTTGTAGTTTAAGAGTTACAAAAGAGATACAAAAACAGTATGGATCTGGAGATGGAAATTATGCATATTGCAAAAAAATCTATTTAGCCTCACTTTAGCAATAATTTTCATAATGTTGATCTATTCCAAAGAACAAATGTGGAATGCTTATTTAAATTTGTGATAAAATTATCAATTTTAACAACATATTTAAGTTGGTGGGTATTGCCCTTTTTAACATGATGTATTTGATTTTCATATATTTGATTTTTAAATACACATTATGAAAGCAACGATATCCTTTCTACGGCTATTTCAGTAAACAGCCAGGCACAAATACCTTTGGCTACTTTTCCAATCATTTGTTTACTACAAAATCCTTACAGATAAATTGCAGGACTAAAGAGAACATGTGCATTTATTAACACCTACTCCAAAAATGTTTGCACAAATTTAACTTACACTAAAAATGGACATCAGTTCCGGGTACCTTGGTCCCTAGCCAATGCTGGGCATTATCTTTCTTTTTATCTGAATTGAAAGACAATATTCTTCAATATTTTTGCAGTAGAATATTCCTATTTACATGCCCTTTTCCACGTTGGAACTCAGATGCAAAATGGAATTAATGCATTTTTTAATATATGGCCCTCTATCTTCCTTGATTCATGCAAAGTCCTTCATTCTTTTTTTAATTTAAATTTAAATTAAACATTTATCCTCCTTTTCCCCATTCTTCTACCCATCTACTTTTCTAATCAGACAACTCTTATATCTTTCTTTTCTTTTTTGTTTAACGGTTATGGTGTCTTTTCCGCTTAGCATCATGTATTTAAGACCTATGAATATCTGTTTTTATCAGCTCTTCTTCTAACTGCTGTGCTCCATCATGAAATTCCACCACCTTTTCCCCACAAGGTTATCTAGTGCTGGGACCATAGTTACATCTAAAACCTGACCCTTCAGACAATGTGGCGATGAGCATCCTCCTCACACAGGTGCTGCTTTGAAGACTTGTGAGAATTCCCCCCCGGGAGGTACACCCAGGAGCAAATGTGGAGCCCTAAGCTGGGGACCGTGGAGCATTCACATTCCCACCAGAGGTACATGAGGACTCCCAGGGCCACACTTTCCTCCCAATGTCATCTCTGCTGTTCTCGTGGATGTAAGTAAGCAGTAGAATGCACTGCTTCCTCTTCCAACAAAATCACGACCACGGTAGAGCTCTAAATGAGGTCATAAAAATAAAATCCTATCAGAGCACCTGGCTCCCAGTAACGGCTCAAAAAAGTAGCTATTATTATTAATATTTTGGCCCTCAGTACTACAATTAAAAAGGCAACCAGAAAAGGATGCAGCACAGATAACAAAAACAAAGCAAAGCCCTTGCCCCATTTCATTCTAAATATAAATAATTTTGCTTATGTCAGCATTTCTTGTTGATCGAGTTTTAACATTCTGAATATTCCATGTTACCCATATCCCCATTTTAAATAGCTCATTAAGGTCTTTTCTGACATTATTACCAGACTCAAATAAACTTTACATCTGCATTTGAAACACTAACTCTAATGCTGCAGTCTCTTATTTAGACTAATCTTCCCTTCATTTCTTGACACTGAGAAAGGCCAAATTAATATATTTGGAAAAATGCCCAAGTAGAGACACATTTAGAAATATAGAAATGGTTCTAACATAATATTTAAAATGCCTAAAGTCATCTTTTCCTGGGGCATTTAAAATGGTAGCTCTTATATTATTTTGCTCAAAGCTACAAACATTTTACATAAATATTTAAGTGAATGTTGAAAGTAATGCATTGAATAGGGTTGTTATACTATAGATTTACGTTTCATATTATGAGAAATATTGAGGAAAATTGATCGCATTTCTTAAAAATGCTTTCCTGTCTTCTTTCATATTATTTAAATGTTATTGAAAATCTTAAATTTTTAGTTTTGAGGGTTCATTTATTTATAAAATAATAGGAATGGATTTAGTAGAGGGGGTCCATGAATTGTGACAACTGAAATCTGATTTGAGTGAATTTGAGAGATGGTGTTTGAGGAAGTAATATGTTTTAAGTTAAAATGCTCCTATCAGAGGGGTGCCTGGGTGACTCAGTCGGTTAACCAACCAACTCTTGATTTCAGCTCAGATCATGATCTCACGGTTCGTGAGTTCCAGCCCTGCATCGGGCTCTGTGCTGAGCAGACATACTTACACTCATGCTTATATAAATACGCATGTATGTCTATGACCTAATGTGATGCTACTCGTTGAGAAGCTTCTGTATCTACAGAGGCAACTGATATATCTGAAACCTGAAAAAGTGGCCTAACAAAGGAGTATGTGTTCTTTTTTTACATTAAATATAATTTATTGTCAAATTGGTTTCCACATAACACTCAGTGCTCATCCCAACAGGTGCCCTCCTCAATACCCATCACTTTTCCCACTCCCCACCCTCCATCAACCCTCAGTTTGTTCTCAGTATTTGAGAGCCTTTTATGGTTTGCCTTCTTCCCTCTCTGTAACTTTTTTTTTCCCTTTCCCCTCCCCCCTGGTCTTCTGTTAAGTTTCTCAGGATCCACATATGAGTGAAAACATATGGTATCTGTCTCTTTCTGTTCTTCCCTTGCTCTCTCAATTTCTGTCAAAATAAATAAATACATTTTAAAAATGCCCCTATCAGAAACAATATAAATCAGTATTTTGAGGTTATTTGCATTCTTTCATATTAAATTCTGATTTTCCTCCTACTGCTCTTTTGTGAATCATTTTCATTGTGTGACTATGGAAGAGTTTATCAGACCTGGTCTCCCTCATCAGGAAGAGGGCAGGGCAAGATATACTGCTGCAGAGTCTATCCAGTGTTGTAATGCATGGCTTTTCTGAACACGAGATACTAATGGAGAGATATTGATCAAAGAATTAAAAGGAGGTCGTTTTTTTTTTCTATAAAATGTAACATGATGTAAGCTTACATTTTCTTAGTTTCTTTTTTCTTCTGCCCATTCCACCAGTGTGAGAATTATGCTTTCTATTTCTCTTCTAGTGGTTTCCCATACAATGTTAACCAACATTTTAAAACTTACATTTTCCCAATAATTGTAGAGCATTTTATTTAGATTTTCTTTCTCTCTACTCTTTGCACTTCTTCTCATCTGTCATGCTTTAAATCATCTGGAATCAAACTGAATATTGTCATTTTAAAATGTGATTTTTGCAGTCAGTATCTACTTGACGAAAATGTGTTACTAATTTCTTTGCCTTAGTGTTTTTTGAAAAAAGTTCTTCGTAAGGTAAATTTCTTGGGTCCTTCTATGCCGTTTTTTGTTTGTTTGTTTGTTTTTTTCTCTCTCTCTCTCACTCTTGAATGATCTTTGACTGGATTGAGAATTCTTGGTTCAGCACTTTGAAGATTCTGGTCCTTTATCTTCCCACAACAAGCGTTACTATTAAGTCTGTGGTCAGCGAGTCTTTTTCCTTTAGAGGTGACCTGCTTTATATTTCTCTGACAGTAGGAGTTTCTGACTTTTCTTTTTATAGTTTTTTCTTGAAATTTATTACATATCTAGCTTTCAATTGTGTTAATGTTTTGCTATTATTTTATCAAATACTTTTTTACTGACATTTTCTCTCTTCCTCTCCCCACATTTCTATTTAAAAAATCAAGATGATTTGGCTCTTATCTTCCATGTGTCCATTTTTCTCATATACGCTTCCCATCTCTTTATCCTTTGTGCCAGCTATTTTGAGACTTTTCTCCAGCCCAGATTATAGCCTAGCGTTCTTATTCCACCAAAACTTCACTTATATTGGAAACTAGCTATCTATTGGCTTTCTGAAAATGTTTTCTATCACTCTCAACATTTAGTGATGGGGAGAAACTGCCCTGTGTGCCAAATCAGCTGTCTTAAATTCAGTGTCACTGCTTGTTTTTTTCTCTCACTTTATCAAGATATAACTAGAGTTGAATAGAGAAAATAGAAAGAAAATAGAAAAAAAGTGGTTTGATTGTCAAAATATAATATGTTGCAAACTTTGACTGATACAGCAACAGTCAACAAATGACTCTGTCACCTACAATATACTAGGCCCCGGTCTAGGGCATTTAGGATATATTAGTGAACAGAACAGGAAAATAAAAATCCTTGCCCTCCTGAAGCCATTCTAGTGTCTTCTCTAGTATTTTACTAATACTGGTGCTGTGACATTAGACTATTTTAATGTGGAGGCTTTTTAGGACTATTTTTTTTTTTCAACGTTTTTTATTTACTTTTGGGACAGAGAGAGACAGAGCATGAACGGGGGAGGGGCAGAGAGAGAGGGAGACACAGAATCGGAAACAGGCTCCAGGCTCCGAGCCATCAGCCCAGAGCCTGACGCGGGGCTCGAACTCACGGACCGCGAGATCGTGACCTAGCTGAAGTCGGACGCTTAACCGACTGCGCCACCCAGGCGCCCCTTTTTAGGACTATTAATATAAAAATTACTCATTTTTATGTATTTATTGATTAGCAATGTTTTCTGCATATCCATGTATATGCCACTGTGCAATATTCTGGGGACACTACAGAGATCATCAAAGGAAAATAAGAGGTCTCACTAGAAACTCAAAAGCTGTACATCTGAAACCTGTAGTAAAAAAACTATATATATATGTGTGTGTGTGTGTGTGTGTGTGTACATACTCCCTATTACGTGCATATTGATTTATAAATTTTATTTATGATACATTTATATGCTAAATTTAGTTATATTATACTATTACATGCTTAATAAAATATACACAATCAACTTTATAAGCATAATAAACATATAATAAATAAAATATGTTTTTTACAAAAATGCGTAATGATATAACATGCCCTCAAACCTTAAAAGTTATTCCTCATGGTCCAGAGTCTTGGATGTTAATAACCTTGCTAACAAAGTACTTTCCAATTACCACTGGATATTTTGAGGAATGTTCCCTGTTGTGACTCCCACCCCCAGCTCTCAGGATATCTGTTCCCATGGACCCCTCTAATGGTGCCATCACCAGCGGCCTGTTCTTCCTGGCCCGGAGCCCGTAGCCTGACCTCTACCATCTGGGGTTTGTTGCCTGTGTGCTCCAGGCCCACTGAAATGTATGCCAGGCCCGCTAAACTCTTAGTGTCAGCATTCTGATATTGCAAATTATTAACTACCTAATGTGATAAACTAATCTGTACTGATGGGATAGGGTTACAGGAGCAACCACTGAATAATACTGACTTTCAACTTCCAGATACAATGCCATTGTCTTTAATACAGTGAGAAGAAGAGAGAGCATTGCAGGCAGAAATGAAATTGTGACATTCTTCCCAGTCAATAAAGAAGATACTTTTGGAACAGAACAAAATGACATTGTGTGTTATTTTTCACTACATTATTATTCTTGAATATCTCTTTTATTCAACACATTTTTGATGCTACTCAGCATTCATTTAGTACCTAATAAGACAGGTATCAATGACTTTTGCCTAGTTTAAAATTAAATTTTCGTAACAACTCATTACATATATTAAAATAATTTTTTCTAGTGAAAAGTTGAAATCAAAGTTAAAGTAGTTAAGTCCACATTCTAGTGTATTAGTTAAGGTTCATTCAGAGAAGCATGAACCATTAGGAGATCAATCGATCTATCATCTATCTATCTGTCTATCATCTATCTATCATCTTCTATCTAAAGTTTTGCTATTTGTTAGAGGGATTTGGCCTCAGAAAGTTGTGGGAGCTGGTTAACCAGTCTCTACAAAGTTCCTGCCTTGGTGTCTGAGGTGAAGCTCGAAGTCTCCAGGGCAATAGTTGAAAAGGGAAGATGGTTGTAAAATTGGGGATAACAAGAAAGACTGGCAATCTACAAGAATATTCTGAGGCCCACTGGGACAGACTGAAACTGTTTTACTATAGCTTCTTCTGACATTGGTGATACGGGTATCCTGTAGAAGTTGACGTTCTTCATCACTGAGCTAACACACACATCTGACACAGGTGTCAAAGAAGCTGAGGGTCAAGGCTGAGTGGTTATAAGCTCCACCACTGCTAAGAAGGTGAGTCAACAGATTAGTGACAGAATGTGTCAGCTACAAAATGCTGCTTCCCTTCTCTCTAAATCTTTCACAAGAATCTCTTTTATGGCCCACCTTAATTGGGCACACACAATAAAGGAAATTCTGGGTAATGAAGTTCAGCCTAACCAAATTTACGCATTACTAAGTCACCACATGTAGCATTTCTCATCGAACCACATTTTGCTAATTCTACTGCAATTTTCCAAATATGTTCAGAAATACTTTAAGCTGCATTCATAAAATCAGGCCACATTACATATCTGAGGCTAAGTAACACTCCAGTAACCTGCAAGGTAAGCCAGCAGATGAGAGCAACCATCAGAATAGTTAATTTGATTTAGTAATCATATCAGTTTCATGTTTTGCTGAGTTGATCATCAGAATGGGTGATTTAATCATGGATATAGGCAAGCTTAAAAGAAATTTTGAAA
This sequence comes from Panthera tigris, assembly GCF_018350195.1. Lineage (NCBI taxonomy): Eukaryota > Metazoa > Chordata > Mammalia > Carnivora > Felidae > Panthera > Panthera tigris. The sequence continues at coordinate 82,049,459 of NC_056664.1, read as the reverse complement.
ATGGCATTATCCTCAGATAAATAATCAGCAGGTGGTTTAAAAATCAGGTCTCTAAAATGTAATTATTTTTTTATAATTCAAGGAAGCACTCAAGGCACAGCACATCAAAAATTTTATCCTCACAATATTCTCCGAAGTAAATCGCCTGTCATTTCTGATTGCAATGCTTTATTTGGTCATTCTTTATTGTCATTTAAAAATTTTTATTTGTCATCAGTACCCAAACAACCAGTAAAGTCAGCCTTTTCCAAGAGTAAAATCAAGACACGTGATTGGAAATAGATTATTACTTCCTTAATAGAATTAGGTCTGCAATCCTCAGCCACTTAAACATAGCTACCTAATTTAGTGGGATCTTCTTTATCTTGGGCATTAAAATTAACTGCAGACTTAAAAAAAAAGAAGAAATTGAGGAAGAACTTTTGATTCCTATGTTTAATTTCAGAAGAAAATTAAAGCAATATAAAAAGCATTAGGAAAATAGTATATTTGAATTAAAATTTACTAATAGGAATGTATGAAACTGTGGTTCCAGTTTCTCAAATCAAAGTGAAAAAAAAAAAGAGAAAAACGGCATAGTGTTTAAACACACAACCACTTCTCAACTACTTTTTTATTTCAAATATTTGAAATACATTAAGCAACACAAAAAAGAGAGTAACATTCATCAATAAGCGTCACAATTATATATAGAGATAGATAAGTAGGGAAAGATTAAATATTAGCCTTCCGCCTGTGATCATATCCCTTAGAAGTAACAAAAATGAGTATTTTTATGTGTCGTCATAAAATATGTTTCCTACCTTCGTCTTTATGTTGCATGCACAAACAAGTGCGTTCACACACATTTTTTTTTCTTTTTTTTTCTTACTTTTTTTTTTTTTTTTTTAATTAAAATGAGATTAGCTTTGAGGCTCCTGGATGGCTCAGTCGGTTAAGCGTCCAACTTCGGCTAAGGTCACCATCTCACGGTCTGTGAGTTCAAGCTCTGCATTGGGCTCTGTGCCGACAGCTCAGAGCCTGGAGCCTGCTTCGGATTCTGTGTCTCCCTCTCTCTCTGCCCCTCCCCCACTTGCACTCTGTCTCTCTCGCTCTCTCAAAAGTAAATAAACATAAAAAAATTAAAATGAGATATTTCCATTTAATATATAATGGACCCGTTTTTTAGTCAGTATATGAGGCATAGTACATTTTTATCTAATGGTTTGATAATATTCTATTACATGAACATACTATAATTTACTTAACCTGTTTCTTAATTTTGGATAATTAGGTTGTTTCCTTCCTGTTGTTTGTTTTGTTCCATAATAATTTTGTGGTAAAAGCCCAGTACATTTGTGAGATAATTGCCTAATTACTGCAGAATAGATTCCTGTATGTGAGATCGCTTGATCACATATTTTGTCCATTTTTAATCTGAATAGAGTCCCCACCTACTATTTAAGCAAAATGTCTCTGTCCCAACATCTTTCACCAGCTTGGGATAACATCCATCTTTTAAAAATTTATGCCAACTCAATAACATTTTTTCTTCTCATTTTATTTTTTTTTAAGTTTTAATTTAAATTCCAGTTTGTTTTTGAAATGATTATTGAGGTTGAACATCACATTGTATGCTTAGTGACTGGTTTTATTTCTTCTTTTATAAATTAGCTATTTACATAATTTGCCATTAAAAAAATAGGGCTATCTATCTTTTCAGTAATCTGTAAATCCTCTATATCTGTTAGGGATATTAGTCCTCTTTTCAATTAGTTATATTCATTTATTTTTTTTTTACTTTTGATATTATGGATATTATGGATGAATATATGTTATCTTCATTTATTTTTTTTTTTTACTTTTGATTTTATGGAATAGAACACACATACCTAAATATAAAATTTAGTGAGTAATTATATAGCATACATTCATCTCTTTATAGAAATCACACTATCATTGAGATCAAGAAGCAGGACAATCATCCCGAAAATTCCTTAAGTGTCACTTCTGCCTACACTATTTTCACCAAAGAAGGTACACTATCTTGACTTTCTTACCAGTTACTTTCATGTTAATTGCTACCTTATGTTTTTATAGGTTTATAACCTTTTCACGTTTCCCCAAATAATACAGTTTAGAGTTCCTGCCCCTCCCCAAACTCTCTTCCCATAGTTAATACTGGTTTTCTTTTTCTTCACTATTAATATGTCTGTACTCTGGGTATTTATGAACATGCACTGACTCTTTCATATTAAACCAAAATACTTCCTTTGAGTTCCCATCGTCTTCCAGCCTCTTTTCACTTCTCTCCTTTTTCAAAGCTTTCTGTTGATAGTTTCTCACTTTCCTTTCACTCTATTTTTATTGTGGTAATATATACACAACATAAAATATATTATCTTAACCATTTTTAAGTGTTCAGTTCAGTGACATTGAGTTTTTTCTCACAATGTTGTGCGACCGTCACCCCTAACCATCTCCAGAACTTTTTCTTCATCCTGATCTGAAAAACTGTATTCTTTAAACAATTGCTCTCCACCTTCTTTCCTTTGCCAGCCTCTGGCAACTACCGTTCTATTTTCCGTCTTTGTGAATTTGGCAATTCTAGGTGCCTTGTATAGGTGGAATCATATAATATGTGTTCCTTTATGTCTGGCTTATTTCACTTTGCCTAATGTCTTCAAGGTTCATCATTGTTGAACGTATTTGAATTTCATTCCTATTTAATGATTATTCATATTCCATTATGTATGTACACCACTTTGTTTACCCATTCATCCTTCGATTAACACTTGGGTTCCTTTCACATTTTGACTATGGTGAATAATGTTCCCGCAAACATGAATGTGCAAATATCTGCTTGGGCCCCTGCTTTCAATTCTTTTGGGTATATACCTAAACGTGTAATTGCTGAATTGTATTGACATTATGTGTTTAATTTTCTGAGGAACGGTCATACCATTTTCCACAACAGAACACCGTCTTAACAACAAAGTTCTCTGGAACCTGCATTATAGATTTATATATATATTGATTTGTAGATTAAATGCTTATATATTTATTTATATTTTAAATCAATTCGGAATTCTAAATTTTTGTGTAAGTAAATATGTTCCTTTGTCTATGGTTTCTAGGTCACCTATTGTTTTACCTATTGTCAGCCTTTTCCTTTTGATCAGCATTATCATATTTTCAATGCAATAGTAGAAGGTTAACTTTGTAGAAATATTTCTGAAAAGAATTTGCCCTCAAATATGCCACTGTTTATGCAAAGAACTGTATTCTCTAAAACTATACGATGTTACAGAAGGCGGCATTCTAGAATATTATCTAAGGCTATACAGTGCTGTAAAAGTGATAGTCTAGAACGTAAGCCCCATATGGCCAGTCTTCATTGTATTATTCCCTATATCCTGAGTTCCTAGAATGAAACATTGCACAAAGAAGTAACTCAATAAATATTTGGTAAATTTGACTTACTTAATTCTACATTTAATGTTTCACTATCTATGGGTTAGCTGTGGGTGCATAGAAATCAAACCAGAGCATTTTAGATAAGGTTAGTCACAATATTTTCATTAGCTATTTTCCCTCTGGGATATGAAAGAAAAGATTAATGCTTCCCAAAATGTGGCATGTGTCAAATTATCTCCTATGGTAGATATTTGAAGAAGATCCCTGTGATATTTCACCCTGTTCTCATAAAATTAGATAGAAAAAAATCAGCATTCAGTTGTTACTTTTCAAGGGAGGTATTTTGGATGGTTATCATAATAGTTAAAGGCTAGGTATATCTTTAAAGGTATTTAAAAATATTTTAACAGTAACATCCTGATAACTGGATCCTCTCAGGTTTTATAGACCCTAAAGTATATAATTTATAACTCACTACGGTGATTTGATGTGGGTCATGAGACTGTACTATACATTAAACAATCTCTCCTGAAATAATAAACCTTCCGGTACGTTTAGACTTCATTAAGTATAGAAAAGGAAAAGAATTATAAAGAATATTGTAAATAATGATCTTGGAAGTATAGGTAGCCTCGATATAAAGGCAAAGTTTTAGGCACACTTGGAGAATGGACATGTAACTTGTTCCACTCAATGAAGTAAAGTAGAAGTTTGATTCTAACCTCTAGCAAGCTTTGAAGACCATTGTGTAATTTGTTAAGCCCTTTGTTTTCAGAGACATGCTCTGAGAACATGAAAATACAATCTATACAATTGTAAGCAAAAATATTGGTCTTTCTATTCTAGCAATATAGTACACGTAGTATAAAAAATACCCTATTGCACATCATATACAAGTTTATATAAAATATAACAAAATATACAAACATGAGCAAAGATATATGCGTAAGACTGTTCACAGCAGCATTGTTAATTATGGCAAATTATTGAAAGCAACCTAAATTTCCAACAAGAGAATGGATACATAGCACGGAATAATCAACCATAGGATACTATACATCAATGAAACTGAATAAAATAGTATTATGTGTATTCATTCATGTAAATTGATGAATCACACAAATAAAATATTGAGAAAATCAACAAATTGCAGAAGAATATATATAAGCTTAAAACTTTAAAAAGCATGCAACTCCGGGCACACAATAATATTTTTACATGTGTGCATATGCATGTACATTCATCTACACATAGGTATGTGGAAGATATTCATCTATACATATATAAGGAAAAGTCAATACATATTTGAAGAAAATAATACCAAATTCAGGCTAGTTTAAATTTTAAGTCAGTGAAATTAGTTATTACTTTGGCATGAGGAGTAAAGGAAATATTACCAAGAGGAATAAAGCGATGGTTTAAATTATATTATGTTTGTAGTATCCTATTTCTTACATTTTTAATCTGTATATTACTATTTTTATTAATTTTTTGAGAGAGTGCATGCATGTGCACAAGTGGGGGAGGGGGAGAGAGAGAGAGAGAGAGAGAGAGAGAGAGAGAGAGAGAGAGAGGAGAGAATACCAAACAGGCTTCACGCCCAGTGCAGAGCCCAGTGTGGGGCTTCATCTCAAAATCGTGAGATCATGACCTGAGCTGAAATCAAGAGTTGGCTGCTTAACCAACCGAGCCACCCAGATGCCCCAATCTGTTATATTATTTCTATATTCCTATCAATGTCCCAAACATTTTACAAATTTTAAAAATAAAATTAATGAAAATAATAGGTATAATTTCTTATAGCTCCAAGGTGGTCTTTCCTCCCTTATCTCTGGTCAATATAAGAAATAAAAATGTTAAGGTCCATTCTTACTAATCTTATTGATTATAGCGAGGAAAGAATAGCAAGAATGTAATATTTGACCTTAAGCACACTGTGATCATAGTTAGAGCATAATTTAGAAGATCCTTCAACTTTTGACCCTTATTTGACCCTACAGTCCAACTTCCTACCACAGTTTCCACATAGTCAATGCTATATCAAATTATCACTGTCTCCAATTACACGCTACAGCATATACTTGTAACTTTACATAAGATTCCCTTCGTTTGAGATGCCTTGTTCTCCTTGGTTAAGTAATCCTACATCTTTCAAAAGGCATACCAGTTTGAGGGGCATATTTTATTTTTGAGACCCCAAGAATGGGTAGTGTTTCCTCTAAGCACCAACTGCCTGGTGTAAGCCTCTCTTCCAGAGGTCACCTTGCAGCTTTACTTTCATCCGGCTCATGTCTGTCTTTCTAACCAATGTGTGAACACCTAAAGAGCGGGAAGAGATTCAGACTTTCTAATGCTAGGATTTTGAGTCCATAATGATTCTAGGATTTAACAGGAGATTATTACCAATGATTACTGTGCCATGGCATTCTGAGACTGAACCTTAACATTTCTAAGTATTTGATGGTTAGGAGAGCACTAACTCTGAAGACATAAGTAGTTTTCTGCTTCATCTTAAGGCAAAAAATATATACTTCTGCAGAAAAAAATCACTATTTTACAAAATAATAGAAAATATTTTCTTGGTCCCCCCCCTCCCCAGAAAATGTATCTCCTTCTGGACTGTAAAGTCACTGATTTGCAGCACAGTGGTGGTCTTGGATCCAGACCAGGGGTGAGCTCTATAAACTCTAATCTTGGTCATATCTGAGAGCAGGCTTCAGATTGGTCTTTTGGGCTATACTTTTTTTTTTTTCTTACTTCAAGTCAATCACTAAAATTTAAACCTACACCCTAATCTTATTTGCACTCGGGGCAATAAGTATAATTGCATTTTAAAATATCAGTAAGCCGAAGCAGAATTGCCTGGAAGAGTTGATAATTGGAGGTAACTTTTATAGTTCTAGAACTATTGCTAGAATATCTTGCAGAATTAAAAACCAACCACCAAGACAGATTTGTGGAAAATGTAAGTGTCCCTTTGGAGTTTCCAAAAATCATGGGAGGAAAGGAAATCAGTAGAAGAATGGAATTACCGCAACCCAGGAAGTGAGGCAGGTAATGACAAAGATGATCTTATTTTATTCATACAGCTTGTGAGATCTGGGAAAAACTAGAGCTTACAATTGACTAGCTGATCGAATTAAACACTTTTTAAAGACCATTACAATTAAGAAGTCTTTGGAATAGATGACTTAAAAAGTCCAGTCCAGAAAAAATGTTCCAGAAAAACATTAACTTGTTGACTCTGTGTTGGGGGAGTTCATCCAGAGGACATGACCACCAGGCGACCCATGAGAGTAGAACTTAGCAATCAGAGGATCCTCACCTCCTCCACTGTCTTTGGAATATGAATTCTGCTTGACTTCCCACCCTCAGAGGCTGCTCCAAGGTCATAGCCTTGAGACAGTGATGTGGTATTGAGACCATCTGGATGGTGTACATGGGTCAATGCACTCCAGGCATCTGTATAAATATTTAAGACTTGACAGGTGAGTGTGAAGGTCTACTTGTCTTATGGCAACCCAAGACGAGCCTCCTGTGTACGTTCCCTTGCTTAGTAAACCTGTCACCTACAAACCTGGAGTGGCCTGTCTCTTTCTTCTCTCTCTTTTTGCCCTCCACCTTCGGGGACCAGTTTCAGATTACACTTGGGAAGCTCCCCAGGACCTCATAAACCAACATTCCGCCACTGTCTATCCATGGACACGTCATTCCTAGTGGCTACAGCCTAGGGAAAATGCTACCTATTTTGTTAATCTTTTGTCTCTCTACAGCAGTAATGTCATATACAAGTTATCTTTAAGATATAAAATAAAGAAATTCCAGAATAAATAGAAATGACAACCATAACTAGTAACTATGTTAGCAATTATGTTATTTCTTTCTTTATTTAAATTTTTTTCAACGTTTATTTTTGAGAGAGAGAGAGAGAGAGAGAGAGCGCCAGGGAGGGGCAGAGAGAGAGGAAAACACAGAATCCGAAGCAGGCTCCAGGCTCTGAGCTGTCAGCACAGAGCCTGATGTGTCTGCAATTATGTTATTTCTTACATGCGCATGTGACATAGGTGTTTTGGTTATCTATCTTCTTACCTGGGAGAGAAATGAAGATTGGGGAGATCAAATTACATGCTCCAGAACACGATGGCTTCTTAGAGGGACAGCTCAGGAGTTTATCTTATGTCTTCTATTCCAGATCCTATCTACTTGCCTTTGCCCTACACTCTTTGACCATTCTTGGTACAAAACGGAGAACTTTACATGCAGAATATTTTCCTCCAGCCACCCAATTCACATATATGTCTGGCCCTGATTTTTCTCCCATTTTCATGTGTGGTGTCTATATTGTAGTTCTCATTTTACCAATGTCCATATTTGGTCCAAGCTGACACTTTTTGAAATTCTTCAGCCACTGAGGAAATAATGTCTTTCATGTTTTAAAAGGATCACTTCCCATTCCAAGGCAGATTGACCTGTACCCTAGCCCTACACTGAAGACTGAACAGCAGGTATTTGACTCCTAAAGAACTCCTCAGCTCATGACCTCATTTTCTTACTGCTTTCTATTTCTTAACCTGAGCCCTGACCCTGTTTTTGATTTACTTTTTGAACATGATCTGCTCATATTAACTCTTAACTCTTTGAAATGGGATAGTATATAATGTATTTACTTGTAAGAATGACTTGGGAGCTTAAACTCAGAGTTCCGCTTTCTTTTTCTTATAATCCATTCCCTACCTTGTTTTTAATAGGAGACACACTAAATTACATGAAAATAAGCTCCATTAAGCTAGATTCTAGTGTGGGACATAATTATTTGAGTAGACAGGATAAGTTTATTTATTTTGTCTTTCTTGGAGTACATATACAAAGCAAGCTATGTGATAGAAGTTTTTTGAGAAAAAAAGACTTTTAGATTAAATACAGATAGGAACATTCTTCTCTTTCCCATAGCCTATTGTGGAGAAAAGCTCTGATGAATATTTCTCCCAATAAATATGAAGACCCTAATGAATGTTCATGGAAGTTTGGGAGTTTTTATAGGGTCTTGCAATACTCTTGCTAAGAATTCCTGTATGGCTGGAGAATAAAAATGTGTCTGGCAGGGTCTTTTGTTATGCATAAGTATCATCTGGAAAGGGTGGAGGTAGAGGCCTTAGCCCCAATCCTGAGGTTTAGGACAGGAACAAAAAGCAGTTCTTGGAAGTTTACATTATGTAGTGCAGAAGACAGTGAGTTTATCAGAGAGAGACACACACTGGAAGAACTACAACTTAGGAAATTTACCAAAGTAAATAACACTCAAAAGGTGACACAGAGTGAGCTGCTGGTAGAAGCCAAGGGTAAACATGACAGCCCTTGTTTGGAACTAGAATGGAGGAAAGGAAGCCTGGGGAATGGATCACCCACATCACAGTGGCAGAAACCCATGTTTGGCATGACCGTAGCTCACAGATCATGGAGACTTGAGATAACACCAAGTCAGGCAGAAAGCATGCTTTGGTGACTACAGAGAAGCCTCTATTCCTGTTTTCACAGCATTTGGGCAATCTTGTCAGCTAATCATTGCACATCCTCTTATACCACACTGGTCTGACCCAGAAAAATAAACTTCAGGGAGAGAGAAGGACTACCAAATCCTTCTCCCCTCTACATGATTCTCTTCAATTACAGACTCTACCCCAACACTGACAGAAGGCTTTTAGCAACTGATGGTAATGAATACATACTGAATTTGAATTTCTACCAAAGAGAGGTCCAGTTTCAAACTGTAAATTACGAGATGGGGAAAAAATGGACTTTTTAATATAAGTTCAATTCTTTTTTCATACTGGAGAACAAACAAGAAATTGTCAAACCATAAGAAGAAACCTTAGATTTATGTAAATAAAGAAAATTTGCATTTAGATTTTAATGTAAGCTCATTAAGAACATAAGCATCATATGGGAAGGATTTTTTTTCTGATTTTATGACTTCTAAATTCTCAGTGTCTAGAAATGCATTGAGTACATATTACATTTTTCAATAAATAGTTTTTAAACAAATGCTTGAATTTTCACGTATCTGGAATTGATTGACCAGTATCATGTATGACAAGGGATATCACCACAGGTCCAGCAAGATATTAAATATCAACAAGATGTATTTATTAACAAGCATCTTTATTTTAGTAGATTTGATAACCTAGGGAAAATCAACAAATTTATTGAAAACACAAATTTCCAAGTTTGACATAAGAAATGGAATACTCCTATATTTGGTAAAGAAATTAAATCTGTAGCTAAAAATCTTTACACAAAGAAAACTTCAGACCCATATGGTACTATTGGTAAATTCTTTCAAACATTTAAAGAAGAAAAAAATGTTATACAAATCTCAAATGACTTCTTTCAGAAAATAGAGGAAGAGGAAATAATTCCCAATTAATTTTATGAAATTATCATAATCTTGAAACTAAAGCCTGATTACAACAAAGAAATTTGACAGACCAATATCTCTCATGAGCATGAAAGCACAGAAGTATCAAACATAATATTTGCAAATTGAATCCAGCAATATATAAACAGGAATAATTCAGCTTGAGTAAATGGGATTTGTTCCAGGATTTAAAACTTAGTTTAGCATTCAAAATTAACCAATACAGTTTACACTGGCAACAGAATAAAAAGAATAACAATCATCTCTATGGATGCTGAAAATATATTTAATAAAATTTAACACTTATTTTGATTATTAAAAAAACTCAAACTGGGAGAAGAAGAGAATTTTTTTCTTCATCTGTTATGGAATATCTACTAAAAACCAATAGCTAACATACTTAATGCTGAGATATTTATTTTTTCCCTCTCTTTGCCAGGAATAAGAAAAAATGTCCACAATAGTTTTTATTCACAATTTTACTGACTATCTTAGGCAGTGCAACAAGGCAACAAAAAAATTGAAAATATAAAATTTTTTAAAGTAAAGTATTAATTTCTGCAGATTGTATGATTATGTGATTTAAAAGTCCGGAAGAACCTATACATCATTAGCAATAGTAACAGAATTTAGCAAGGTTACTGGATGTCATGACAACACAGAATATGTTGCATTTCTATACATTCACAACAAACAACTCAAAATAATCCTAAGAAATAACATGATTTAAAATAACATCAAACGCTTAGGAACAAACCTAACAGAAATGCATAGGACTCCTTGATTAAAACTACAAAAAAATCAGCAATAGAAATTAAAGTGGCTCTTGGGGTGCCTGCGTGGCTCAGTCAGTTAAGCATCTGACTTCAGCTCACGTCATGATCTCACAGGTTTGTGGGTTCAAGCCCCATATTAAGCTTCGCACTGACAATGCAGAGCCTGTTTAAGATTCTCTCCTTCTCTCTCCATCTTTCTCCCACTTGTGCACTCTAGTGGCTCCAAATAAAGGGAAACATATACCTTGTTGATATATTTGTAAGGTACCAATTTCCCTGTGATTAATCTACAAGTTCAACACAATCCAGTCCCCAAAAATATCTGATAGAGTTTTTGTGAGGATGTGTGTGAAAAATAGTTGAATCTAGTAGAAATTAGAGAACTTTCAATAGTTAATACAAACTTCAAGAGGATAAAGATACCAATGTTTACTGAGAAGCTACAGAAAGCAAGACAATGTGATATGGGAATATGGATAAGAAAACCATTCAATGGAACAGTATCAATTGTTCACCATCATTTGCTAGTCTCACAACTTTAAAGTTTTTTTTTATAAGATAGAGTAAATTAGGAAACTCATTACCCTTTTCCTCTACCAATATCTATGATATGCTTATATAATTTATGTACATTAAGAGAAAAACAGAAAAAAATGGGCAAATGTTAGGGATAGGGCACTTAAAAAATGGTTAAGTAAAAGTGGTTAATAAGGATGTGGAGTTGTACTGAAGCTTACTGAAAGTCAAGGAAATGGAAATTTAAACCATAGTGAGTCCCATTTTATACCCACTAGATTGTTAAGATTTTGAAGGTTGGGTTATGACAGGGCTCTCGAAAGACAAGAATCTTTTGCACTGCTGGACAGAGTATTGTAGAGAATAGCAGCCATCTTCCTTCTGAAGATCAGTCTGTAAGGACTGGATCAATCAAGAAAATCCTATGTCCCTACAGTTCAACTCCTAGGTATATATGTAGAGAAATTTTTACCTAGAAGCATAAATGTTCATCTATAAGATGTTCTGTAGCAGTGGGAAGCATGAAACACTCTAGAGATCCATCACTGGGGAAACAGGAAAGAATGTGGTATAAACACAACATGAAATTCCGTCCAAATGAGAAACAAGTAAATAGATGCTAATACAGCAATATGCATCAATCATAAAAAGATAATGCTGGCTGAGAGATAAAAAGTTAGATCCATACAGTAGTAATATCTGGGCAAATTTCAAATGCATGTACATAACTGTCATAAATAAAAGTCTAACAAAATTGGTACACATCAAACTCATTTAAATGGCTGCCCATTGGTGGGAGAATGTAGGAATTATGGTTAAAAGAAAGTAGCCAAATAAGTATAGAAGGAAAATAACCTTGAATCAATGATTATAGCATTTCACAAAATAGGGAGTTTTGTTAATTCAACTTTCTGCCTTCCCTTAAATTAAAAAAGCATCAATCAATCAATTGAGCGATAATGGCATATCCATATAATGATGCAACAAGTGTATTTGTTTTCTATTACTGTGTAACAATTTAAGTCAACACAGGTGATGAAACAAATGCATATTTATTTTCTCACAGTTTGTGTGGGTCAAGAGTTCAGGTATGGCTTTGAGGGATTCTCTGCTCAGAGTTTCATAAGGCTATAAAATGTTGGTCAGGCCTATGTTTTCATTTGGAGCTGAAGCAGATCTGAACGTAGGCAGAAGTAAGGTTTTTGGCAGTTTGCATGAGTAAGGTCTTCTTTTTACTGCTATCTGTTGCCTGGGACTTCTCTCAGCTCCTAGGACTGAACTTGGGTCCTTACCATTTGTCATCCCCCATGAACCTTCTCACAGCATCACAGTTGAGATCCGTTCCCATCAAAGCTGTAAAGAGGACTCCAGTTCCAGTGTGCCAAGACAGAATCTTATACAGAGAGAATTAATAATGGAAATGACATCCCTTCACCTTTGCCATGATGTAACCTAATCGAGGCAGTGTTATCTCATCACTTCTGTATATTCAATTGGTCGGAAGCAAGGTCTGCCTCCACTTGAGCACAATGGATCACACAGGACATGATCTATCAGGAGCCATCCTAAAGCAACACTTGAAATTTTTAAATGAATGAGGCACTTCTAATTTACTTTAATCTATGGACAGATTTCCAAATTTGTCTTCAGTGAAAAAAACAAGGGGTAAAACAATTTGATAATATAGTATCAACTATGTTTAATAATTATGTGTATGTGTTTAAATTCATAGATAATTTCTAAAAGAATAAACAAGAAACTGGCAACAGTGATTCTTTCTGCAAAGAGTTACTGAGTTGTGAGGGCAGGGAAGGAAATAAAATTTAGTAGTTATTCTTTCAATCGTTTTTTTAATTTTATACAAATACATATACTAGCTTTTCAAAAAATAAATAAGATTTCCTACAAAAAACTGACATTTTAAAAACTGCAAAATGTCAGACTGCATAATACATAAACTAAAATAAGTCAGAAACAACTCAAGATCAAATATTTTCTTCCTATCTAGAACTGCATATGGCAAGAAAATGAAGATAGGTTTGTAATCATGGTCTTTTGAAAATCAAAGCTCTAACTATAAAAAGATTAAGCTGCTTTTCATCACATGAAAGTAAATTTTAGGAGTCTAAAATTTAGTCTTAGATTTAAGATTCATGAAAATATAAATTAATTGATAATTATTAACTTCTACGAGCAAATAATTGAAAGTCCTCTAAACGTAAATTTTACCACATACTTTGAATAATACCCTATATTTTTATAGAGTCAATTGTTAAGAATCACTCTAGTTTAAAAAGTGTTCAGTTGGTCAATATCCAATTTGCATACATTCTAATATGTAAACTAACGTGGAGAGAGACTTTCACTTTCCAGGCATCATGGGATTGGTATTGTAAGGTACACAGTAACACTCTTCAGGAGTGACCCCACTATACTATTCCTATATAACATCTCAGAGAAGGTGGAGAACAAGCTTTTCATCTGTGTACTTTCATTATCTATCAGAGTGATTGGCTCTTAATTGATGATAAATATTTGTCAAACATTCAAAAAAATGTTTGTGATAGAAACTAGTGAGATCGGTTTCCACAAAAACCTTTAAGTGCACAATAAAATGATGGTATTTGTCTGATAAAATGTCATCTTTGTCTCTGAATGCCTTAAAGATTCTGAAAGTGACACATAAGTGGCAAAATTCTGTCCATCACCTGAAATATAGCCTATACTTTTCCAATTATCTTGGTACAGTGATACCTAGGTTAGGAAGTCATAGGGAACAAAGCTCCTTTGAACAATTTCAGCCTGAGATAATGATAAAGTTTGGCTCTCCTTGGCACTGGACCAGAATAGTTGTAACTTGCAGCAAACAAGGGGAAATGGCATAAACTTAGTTGTATTCTGTATTTTCTACATGCAGCAGACCCCCCATTATCCATGGAGGAGATGATCCAAGAACCTCACTGGATGCCTAAAACTGCAGATAGTACCAAAGCCTATATATACCATACTTTTTGGTATATATATATATATATATATATATATATATATATATATATTAGGTTTAATTTATAAATTTATAATTTATAAACAGTAAGAGAGTAACACAATAACTAATAACTAATAAAATAGAACCAGTACAGCAATACACCATAATAAAATTATGTGAATGTGGTCTCTTTCTCTCAAAATCTCTCTATCTCTCAAAATAGATGGTACTCACCCTTCTTCTTGTGAAGATATGAAATGATAAAATGCCTACGTGATGAGATGAAGTGAGGTGAATGGCATAGCCATTGTGATACAACGTTAGGCTACTACTGATCTTTGGATAATACAACAGAAGGGGGATCATCTGCTTCTGCTTCGGGACTGTGGTTGACCTCGGGTGGCTGAAACCTCGGATAAAGGGGAACTATGCTAAGTGAAATAAGTCAGGCAGAGAAAGACAGATACCATATGTTTTCACTCATATGTGGATCCTGAGAAACTTAACAGAAGACCAGGGCGGGAGGGGAAGGGGAAAAAAAAGTTACAGAGAGGGAGGGAGGCAAACCATAAGAGACTCTTAAATACTGAGAAAAAACTGAGGGTTGATGGGGGTGGGGGACAGGGGAAAGTGGGTGATGGACATTGAGGAGGGCACCTGTTGGGATAAGCACTAGGTGTTGTATGGAAACCAATTTGGCAATAAATTATATTTAATATAAAAAAGAACACATATTCCTTTGTTAGGCCACTTTTTCAGGTTTCAGATATATCAATTGCCTCTGTAGATACAGAAACTTCTCAATGAGTAGCATGACATTAGCTCATAGACATACATGCACATGTATATAAGCATGAGTGTAAGTACGTCTGCTTAGGTGTGTAAATACTTTCTAAGTGTTACTTATGGGTTTAAGTCCTTCACATATATTAAGTTGATTGTTCCTTATAACAACGTTATAGATAGAATCCATTTTTACCTTCAGTGGAGGAATCTGAGGCACAGAAAGGTTAAGTAACTTCCTTATCTCTTAGGGACTAAAAAGTGCCAGAGTTAAATTCGAACTCAAGCAGTCTGACATCAGAATCCAAGCTCCCAAACACTGGCCAAATAGCCTAAGTGTGCTAAAACCCTCTGGTTGGGAGAGCCACACTGCAGGGAATTAGACTCTCTGAGTAAATTCAGCCTATTCACCAAAGTGAGATGGGAAAGGACAAATCCAATCATGGAACAGAATCCTATGCTGGATGAAGTTTTTGATAACAAAATGTGTCATAGAAACACTCGTTTTTAAGCAACAGCATAACCATTTTGAAAACATCCAAACTGGTGTGACTTGTCCCATGAATATGCCTTGGAATCATCTGCCTTGCTTATCTTATAACCTTCCTGATTTTTAATATGACTTCTTAGCCCTTGAAGAAAAAAAAAATCTGCTTTGCACTTACGTAGTGTTTGCATGTCAAAGTACTCCTTATTATCACTCTGCTCTAGATTTATTATCAGGGAAATGAGGTGAATAGAGTATGTATTGGTATATGTGTCTGCATTATGTTTATATTTTATGCTCTTTGTGAATCTCAGCTTCAAGTTACAAAATAGGCAAGAAAAGTAGTTTTTACATTAAAAAATAGACTCATAAAAATTAGAATGTATATTTAAGTGGTACAGTATTTAAATCACTCCATTATAAACAGACTATTCGTGCCCCTTACGTTCACATGCTCACATCTCCCCGGCATGGAACATCTCATTTTATCACATAAATGCCTCATTTTATCATAAAAAGGTAAAGGAGTGTTTTAAACAGAGGTCTCACTTATTGGCCAGTCTAAAGACGTCTTTCATTAATTTATATGTCTGTGTTTTCTTACCTCAACCCAATGTACATGCATTGAAGAATACCTACCTTTGCTTTCAAAAATCCTGCTTATTGATAGCACTCCTCCCAGTCAATACATAATTCATTATAATTACTATCACTGACTTTCCAGTGCTAAGCTCAATTCTCCTAGGAGCCTAGAAAATGGGTATGGATGACTGCAGGCTTTTAGGAACACAAAACTGTTGTAACATTAGTTCTGTGGATATGCACAGACTCCGGAAGAAAGAGGATACCTTACAATGCACAGATGCTGTGCTCCCACCTACTGAAGCATGGAAACTTTAGGACTAGAATTGCATTGTAAAATTCAGAAGCTTACATTGGAGCTTGCAATAGCAATGATCGGAACTTGATTACTTTTTGAAGCCAATCCTTTTTGAAAGAAGAATCTGCATATCATCAATTTGTAATACCCAAGTTTGCTTGGGCAACTCATAATTTGCTTGGGGAGACACTAACTTTGCTGAGAGTTAGGACTTCCTTGATGAAAGTAGAACCATAACGCATTTGGAAGGAGACAGAATAATGATGTCGGTAATGTTCGCAACCTCTCTCGGGTGTGTGAGAGAATAAACGTTTAGAGAGTGACTGGAGGAAGACCAGGAGGAAGAATGAGCATTTCTATGGTGTGTCTGTATATACTCAGGAAGCAAGGGCTTAGAGCCACGCACAGATTTATGTGCACTACCTTTGTGAATAGCCCCTCCGCAAGTCAATAAAAGTTGCCTGATTTCCTTAGCTTTCTTCTTCAAGGGATCAGGACTGCCTCATTTTTAAAGAATGGAAATACACATTTGGAGTCAGCATATATTTCATGTTGCTGAGACTGTTCCAAGAGTTGCTCGGATCTTGCTTTTTGCCCTCAGCATTTCTAGGCCCAGTGTGGTTGCTTCCACTGCATTCTTTTCTCCTGGGTGTGCAAATGAGCCACAGGCCTGCTATGTGTCCATCAGGAATACAGAGGTTGTCAAAAGCCCTCCAGACAGAAACCTATTTGACTTTTGCTGAGAGGGAAGAAACAGGTTCCTTAATATAACTCTCACTTTTCTTTTAAAATAAGGCATAACCATAAATTAGTTAATAAATCCTCATTGAATACTTAGAAAATCAGTAGGTATGTGAGGGTCAAGACAGGGAAAGGGTATTTTTAAAACCAACATCCCAGAGAAATACATTCCAATGAGCGTTGCTCTCTTCAGAGTAATCACCCGAGGAGACTGTCCTCCATTTTAATAGGGCTGCCATAGCTCAAAACTGTGTTGAATCTCTTTTGGAATTGCCTTCAGAGTCAGTTTATGAGCTACATAAGAAAACCATTACTTTATGGTTATACCTCATAAAGTTCCATAAAGGGAATAGGAAAAACAAAGTGAAACAAATGGGGTGTGGTTTTGCCCATCCATAAAATCAACTGAAAAGATAGGCTTTGTATCTTTCCCAGAACATTTATAGCTGATGTTCCTTTGGATATGCAGTAGAAAAAAAAAAAAATAGGCAAGTCTTTTAAGAGAAGAATCTGATGTCTGGGTACCTAACTGTTCAGTTTGCCGTAAAATCTGGCAATGAGAGTATGTTTTTATTGATTGTAGATTGGTTTGGTATCACACGTATTGACCTGCATTTCAAGACTGTTGGATGTCCTCACAGAACCATTGGTGGGAGTACAAATCCATTAGGAAAGTGATTTGTTCTTATGTAAGCAACTCTAATGGTTTAATAACCTTTACCTACATGGGTCACTATCTTATTTTAGGCCATTATCAGCAGTAGTCTTTACTGTTGTTCTCTTTTACCAGATCTCTGTCTCTAAACTGCTTAAACTGTGGACACAATAACTTTTCTAAATCATACACCTCAATATGACGCTTCCTGTTAAAACCTTGCAGTGACTACCCTTTACCTTCAACATGAAGTTTGTTACTTAGTATGATATTCAAATCCTTCACAAATGTGTCTTCTTCTAGATGTTAGATTGATTAATCTAGTCATGCCATAATCCCATGTCTTCTGATTGTTCTCTGGACTGATGGGCTTGCTTCCAGGAAAACACTGTTCCTGCCTAATTTCTAGAACTTCGTACATGCTTCTCATTCCATGCTAACTAAATGTTTACCCAAGATTTTAGTTTACAGAACAGCTATCATGCCCCAGTGGCCTCCCCTCTTTCATTCTGGATGGAAGACATAGAATTTATCTTTCTAGCAGTAGTTTTTTGTCATAGGTACCTAGCGTGCATGATTTAAAATGCTGATTTCTTGGACAATCCTAAAGGCCATGGCTCATTAGGTGTGTTATGTCTAAAAATCCATATTATGTAAAATGCATGCTGGGGATTCTAATGTAGATATTAATACCATATTTTGAAAAATCTTATTAGAATGCTCCCCACTTGCCCTTAATCAGTGTAGGAGAGGATTTGGGTCTTCCTCTAAAACATGGGCTATGAATAGATGATTAAGCACAGCATTAACTAAATAGTAAAACCTTGAAAAGGAATTGTTTAGTATTTAATTGTCATGAAAACTCACAGGCCCTGTTATCCTATTATGCTAGATAGGGCAGAAAAATGGTTGCAAATGATAATATTCTTCTTTTGCATGCATGCCCCTCCACCCATCAAGAGGTGAAGTTTATGGTCTTCTATTTGAATCCAGGCTGGTCCTGTGACTGTTTTGAACAATACAACACCAAGAAGTACCATCAAAAGACTTCTGAGTGTAAGCAAAGCATTATGAAAGTCTGAGAGCTTCAGATTCCTTTCTTTCAGGACACTTGTTAAAACCTAGATGGATTGCAATGAGAAGCCCAAGCCACAGGGAGGGGCTGTGTATATGTGCTCTGGCCAAAGGCTCCAAACTTCTAATTGACAGTCAACATCGACTGCTATTCAGGTGAGAGCCATCTTGAACCACTGCAGCTCTCTGTAGCCCTTGAAAGACTGAAGCCCTAGGAAACATCAAGAGGGGCAGAAGACCATCCAACTGAGTCTAGTACTTCAGAACCATAAGAAATAATAGCATAGTTGTTCTTTTAGGTCAGTATGCAATACTAGATAATTGAAATTCACATCCATTCGTTCCTTTTCTATACTACCGCCAGTTCTCCTGCAAAACGATTCCTCTGATTTTGAAGACAATGTGACTATTAACTCTACTCTTTCATTAGAGTTAATATGGACTTTTGTGCAGACCAGTTTAACTTTTGCTGGTTGGTGTTTAAGCAAAGACTCATACTAAATAGATACCTCTTGTGCTTGTGCTCCATTTTCTTGGCCCGCCTCGGACATCAGGTGCAGTGTAAGTGGCAACTCAGCTCACTTGTGCTGGCTGTCAGCATCCCATCTTCAGCTCAGATTGCATATCTTTTCTCTTTCTGTGCCAAGTCCTTCTCTACTTGAAGGGAGTGTGCTTGGCTAGTGCACCATAGCATTCTTCTCTTTCTTTCTTTCTTTCTTTATAAATTTTAGTTAATATACAGTGCAATATTGGTTTCAGGAGTAGAATTCAGTGATTCATCACTTAACATACAATACCCAGTGCTCATCACAACAACTGCCCTTTTTATTTATTTATTTATTTTAATGTTTATGTATTATTGAAAGACAGAGCATGAGCATGGGAGGGGCAGAGAGACAGGGAGACACAGAATCGGAAGCAGCCTCCAGACTCTGAGCGGTCAGCACAGAGCCCGACGCGGGGCTTGAACTCACAAACCGCGAGATCATGACCTGAGCTGAAGTTAGATGCTCAACTGACTGAGCCACCCAGCCGCCCCACAACAAGTGCCCTTTTTAATACCCATCACTCATCTAGCCCATCTTCCACCCACCTCCCTCCATCAGTGCTCAGTTTGTTCTCTATTGTTAAGAATCTCTTGTAGTTTGTTTCCCTCTCTTCTCTTTGCCTCCCTTCCCATATGTTCATCTGTTTTTTTTCTTAAATTCCACATCAGAGTGAAATCATATGGTATCTGTCTTTCTCTAACTGAATTATTTTGCTTAGCATAATACATTCTAGTTCCATCCACATTGTTGCAAATGGCAAGATTTCATTCTTTTTGATAGCCGAGTAATATGCCATGTGTGTGTATATACCACATCTTCTTTATCCATCAATCGATGGATATTTGGGCTCTTACCATAGTTTGGTTATTATTGATAATGTTGCCATAAACATTGTGGTGCATGTACCCCTTTGAATCTGTATTTTTGTATCCTTTGGGTAAATACCTGATAGTGCAATGGCTGGATAGTAGGGTAGTTCTATTTTTATTTAACATATTTATTGGAACTCTTCGCCTAAGCAATCAGACAACAAAAAAGAGTAAAGGGCATACAAATTGGCAAAGAAGAAGTCAATTTTTCACTATTTGCAGATGACATGACACTCTATGTAGAAATCCTGAAAGAGTCAACCAAAAAAAAAATTGCTAGAACTAATACATGTAAGGTCTCAGGATATAAAATCAATGTGCATGGAGCACCTGGGTGGTTACTAAGGTAGCATCTTAGTGCACTCCTTCATTGACATTTTCTGCTTCACTCTCTCCAAAATTACACTCCTGCTTTCTGAGATCATCTCATAATTTCTTATCTCAGTACTTATCTCCCAGGGAAATCTACCAAGTCTTTTTCTCAGGCTCTACTTTCAGGGGAAGCCAAATGAACATACTTACTTAAAGTTAATGTTATGGACAATGGAAATGTTATGTTTGTCTCTACCTCATATTCATACATGGAAACCCTAATCCCCAGTGTGGCTGTATTTGGAGATGTGACCTCTATGGAAGTAATCAAGGTTAAATGAAGTCATAAGTGTGGGGCCTTAATCCTATAGAACTGATGCCCTTATAAGAAAAGGAACAAACACTAGAAATCTCTCTGTGTTCACACATGGAGAAATGTGAAATCATGTGAGGATGCAGCATTCCTTTTTTGTCTTCCTGAGTCCCTAAAAATTTGCTTTAATGGTTTTGACCAGAGTTTTGCTTGTCCTTGAGCCACTGCTAGACAAAAAGTTGTCTCATAGCCTTTTTGTGTCCTCTTGGAAAGCATACAACCCTCATGAGACTTTCTAAAAGATTTTGCTGCTAGCAACACTCATGAAATAATTTTATGACACAAGACTTTTGTACTGAATTTTTACTTCATAACCCACAGTGTGTTTATGGCATATTTAAGGCTAGTCCCAGTTAATTTTTGTTCTCCCATCAGTTTTGCACTCACTGTTTTCTTTTTTCCCTTCCACAAAGATGAAAGTCATTACATTAGCTCTCTTTTCTCATGAAAGGTGTTTTTCTATCCATTGTCACAGTTATTAAGAAAAAACTTTGAGATTACTTTGTATGGTGAGATTTAAGTCACATAGAATATCAGGAAGTTTTGACTTCTACTTCATCCATTCTCCAGTATTTTGTCCTTCCTAAACTCAACATTCTCCCATCAGCCCTTTGTGAATGTCAACAGATCTGAATCCATGGTAGATGTCTTCCCTCAATATTTCTGGTATCAAGGGTTAAAATTTAGGCACCCTCTCATTTCACAGCCCTTTGATTAAATAAGAACCTTATAAAAGTACTTTCACAGACACTTTCAGGATAAGATGTAAGTAGATAATATTTATTATTTCTTTTATCATTGGTGTACAGTTAACTTTTGCATTTTAACATGGAAAGTTAAAAAGTAATACAACACACTGGAAAATAGATGAATGATACTATGTAATATTTATTGCCAGATTTTAGGTGCTGTGTTAAGGATTTTACGTTTATTAAATGTAATCTTCAAAATCATCTTTTAAGGTATATATTTTATTACTTCTGTTTTGTAGTAAAGAAACTGAAGCTCAAACAGGCAGAATAATTTTTCTATAATCTCAGAGAGAGAAAATGGTAAAACTGGGATTTGAATCTCTGATTATTTTAATAAATCATGCTGTCTTTCTACTTAAAATAATTGTGACAAAAATAGTGTATAGGCTGATATTTCAGATAAGACCATGGTAAAAATATTTCAGTCAGGAAATCATTTTGTGACCTCCATTCAGAGAAGTTATCAATTCTGCTAATAGAATATAAACTTCTGCCAAATGGAAGGCAATAGGCTATCATCTAGCTGTAAGGCAAGTACATTCCTCAATAGAAAGAATAAGTCTCTGAGAGTTGGTCACAGATTCGCTATTTTGAAATAAATTTTATCTTTCAATGATTCCAAAGTACAATACGAAGTGAAAAATGAAATATTATGCATTAACTGTGATTTCATTTTCATCATACAATTCTTGAAAATGAGACTTCTAAATAACATATGGTTAAGGATTAAGGTAGTTCTTAACTCTCACATTCTCTATTTATAAATGATTAACCATTACCAGAGACTCTCCCCTCTTTTTCCCTAATGCCAAGAGTTGAACATTTCCTCCCTTCCTTTTTTTTCTCACAGACTTTGGTATTTTTCTATTTAATAACACATCATTAGTATTTTTTTTCAGGATTTGGTCTCATTCTGTTTTCTTTTTCACCTAAAAGTTTCCAAGTGAGGCAAGGAAGGTGACAGGAGCTAGAGAGGAGCCAACCTTCCTGGATCATAGAGCATATTTGGTGACTTTGGGGAATAAAGATGTTACTATTGATTAACCAAAAAAAAAAAAAAATGTGTTTCCTCTTTCTGCAAAGAACATTTTCCTCAGAATACATCTCCAGTCTGGACACACAAAAGGCCAATAGAGGTATTTGTCCAGACAGCTAGAGAAACTACATAAACTTGTCAACAAATAGAATGACAAATATCACAAAGTTTTGCCACGTCCTGTAGAAGAATGCAAGAACACTAAATCCTGGCAATAAAAGCTTCCCAGAAGAGCCAGGTTAGGGCCTCGATAAAAGTTGTTTTATTTTTTTTAAATAAATAAAACTTGGGACTTAATTTATTCCATAATCCAATAAAAAAAATTAGGGACTTGAAAATACTGTTTTATGTTACATGGTCATTTTTTGAAAAAATGTATGGTTAAATGAATACTATGCCCAAAGTCATACAGCAAGTTAGAAGAACAGAAACCACTTTTGCAGAGTTAGATTTCTTGACAATTTTAAACTTTCCCTTTACATTTAATGTTTCTCTTGCCCATTGTTGCTAGCAGCAAAATCTCTTATAAAGTCTCATGAGGGTTGTGTGCTTTCGTCAAGTACAAGAGGACAGATAGAGGCTATGGAATAACTTTCTGTATAGCAGTATCTCAAGGACAAGCAAAACCCTGGTCAAAACCATCAAGAAAAATCTATAGGGACTCAGGAAGATAAAAAATGGAATGGTTTCTTTTTGCCATCTGTATGTCTTTGGAAAAATGTCTATTCAGGTACTCTGCCCATTTTCAACTGGATTATTTGTGTGTGCGTGTGTGTGTGTGTGTCTGTGTGTGTGTTGGGTTGCCTAAGTTCTTTATATATTTTAGATATTAACCCCTTATTAGATATATCATGTGTAAATATTGTCTCCCACTCAGCAGGTTTCCAGAGAAGACATACAAATCCAAACAGACACATAAAAAGACACTCAACATCACTAATCAGCAGTGAAATGAAAATCAAAACCAGAATGAGATATCACTTCACACCTGTTGGAATGGCTAGAATCCAAAAGATAAGAAATGACAAGTATTGGTGAGGATGTGGAGGAAAACGAACCCTAGTGCACTATTGCTGAGAATATATGTTGGTACAGCCACTGTGTGAAACAGTATAGCCATTCCTCAAAAAACTAAAAAAAAAAAAAAAAAAAAAAAAAAAAAGAAATTCCATATGACCCAGTAATTTCAGTACTACATATTACCCAAAGAAGATGAAGTCACTAATTCAAAAAGATATATGTGCCCCTATGTTTATTGTAGCATAATTTACAATAGCAAAGATACAGAATCAACCCAAATGTCCATTAATAGGACATTTGGATGAGGATGTAGCATAGATAGACAGACTGACAGATCAATGGATAGATACAATGGAATATTGCTCAGCCATATAAAGGTTTGAGATCTTGCCATTTGAGATAACACGGATGCACCTAGAGGGTGTTATGCTAAGTGAGATAAATCACAGAGAGAAAGACAAATGCCATATATTTTCACTTACAAGTAGAACCTAAAAACCAAATGAATAAACAGAAACAAAAGCAGAGTCAGACCTATGAACACAGAGAACAAACTGATGGCTGCCTGAGGGAAAGAGACTTGGGACAAATGAGCAAAATGGGTGAAAG
Source organism: Panthera tigris (assembly GCF_018350195.1). Taxonomy (NCBI): domain Eukaryota; kingdom Metazoa; phylum Chordata; class Mammalia; order Carnivora; family Felidae; genus Panthera; species Panthera tigris. The sequence continues at coordinate 82,025,231 of NC_056664.1, read as the reverse complement.
GGAGTGAGAGGTGCAGGCTTCCAGTTAATGGAATGAATAAGTCACAGGAATAAAAAGTTCCGCATGGGAATATAGTCAATGGTAATGTAATAGTGTATGGTGACAGATGGCAGCTACACTTGTGAGCATGGCAGAACAAAGAGAGATCTACATTCACTATGTTGTGCACCTGCAACTAATGTAATGGTATGCCTCAACTACACTCGAATCTGAAATAAATAAATACAAATTTTTAAAAATAGAGGGGTCTTTTTGTGTATAAATTTATACGTGCTACAGGGTGGTGAAAATTTTGTCTTTTATTACCCCTTTTGATTTAATCTGATTGCTAGTATGTTACTTTCATAGTGAACATGCACTGCTTACATAAGAAAAAAGGGAGTTGAGGGGCGCCTGGGTGGCTCAGTCGGTTAAGCGTCCGACTTCGGCTCAGGTCATGATCTCACGGTCTGTGAGTTCAAGCCCCGCGTCAGGCTCTGTGCTGACAGCTCAGAGCCTGGAGCCTGTTTCAAATTCTGTGTCTCCCTCTCTCTCTGACCCTCCCCTGTTCATGCTCTGTCTCTCTCTGTCTCAAAAATAAATAAACATTTAAAAAAAATTAAAAAAAAGGGAGTTGAGAAAATATTTCCATTTTTACACAACAAAAAAGTTCCTGCTACTGGAGTTTTATAAAGCGAAAAGTGGGAGTTCCTATGAGTACATTTCCTAAAAGACCTCAAACCTCGCTTCTAAACCTTCATCTTCTCTCTAGTCTCTCTTTCACTGGGTTCCCTCCTCTTCTCCAGAAACCTGATGCTAGTTGAGACTAGCTAAGTCGGCTTCTAGTCTAACCACACTGGTTGTTCTCTTGCCTCCAAATCCATATCCCCAGCATAGTTTCTCATTACAGACTCAGGTCAAAAATTGATACTTTCCACCTCACAGATTGTCCATTTTGGATAATCCAGAATATTCTAGGCTTCTGAAACTTATAGCACATATCTTTACTGCATTCTACAATAAGCCTGTTTCCTCCATCAGGCTGTGAGCTTTTGGAGGTTAAACTGAATTTTACCACCTCTGTATTCTTACCATCTACTACAGCGGATAACTTAGACTAAATGTATTATCAAATGTGTTTGAAAGACACGGGAAGGAAGTGAGGGAAGAATTGGGATAAAGAGACAAAGGAGAGAGAACAAGCATTATTATATATTGCGGTTATGGATTATTTTATAAGTTGATTAAACCCAACCTGAGAATTTTATATATTGAAAGGGCCTGGATATTATAGCGACTTATAGTAATGTATTTGTGAGAAACCCATCCCCACATTACAATGCACATACACACACGCATATATGACACCTGCCTCCTGCCTGGATTCTGGCTGTGCTATTGCAATGCTTAAATTGCTAAAGCATTGTGATTTTAACTATTGTAACATTTTTGAAATAAATTAAATTTAAATATAGATTTTAGTAATAATAAACATGGACTATATATTTATTTGTTTATAGATTCTAAAATCTCTTGAAAATATTATCCTTTAATGGAGAGTCAAAATAATTTTCACTAAAACTCCCTGTTTTGCCTGCATGATAGAAGTGTCATACCAAACCTGAGTAATCTCTGTAAAGGGCATTGTATTTTACTCTATATCATTAATAAATTATCCAGTTTCCATCAATTCCATAATAAAGTTGCTTTAAAATTATATTAATATGCTTGCTCTTTGATAGATTCTACTGATCTGAAATATTAAAATGATGAGAGACAATGATTTTTTTCAGGGAAAAAGTAAATTCCAAGATTTCCTCCAGTTGCTGTTTCTTGCATTTTACTTTTGCAGTCGTGTTATAATTAACTTCAATTCCTCCCTCTGCAGCTTAAGCCTTTTCTGCTGCTCTCTCCTTGATGAAGATGGAAAACAGCTGACTGCCAACAGCACTTGATTTACCCCAATCTTTCCTCAAAATGATATGAAGCTCATTTTTTTATTTCCATTCTCCACCTGATCTGATTGTTTTCTAAAGTTACTTGAAAGGGTAAAAAAAGATGAAAAAGAAAATTGTGCAGCCTTTTAGCCAGTCCATCATGTACATGAATTTCTTTTCGTTGAGTACTTTAATAATTTAGATTGTGTTGGGATGACATAGATACCTCTGAATAAAATGATATGCAGAGAGAAGAAATAAACAGACATATCTTTCCTAGTCTACTATGCTTTGTTTTATTTTATTTTGCTTACAAAAACTGTAGCTATAGTTTTCAGTAGAGAAAAGGTGAAAAGCAACCTGTGAGGGTCTAGTGATCATTTGTATATACCAAATCATCTTCTCATTGGTGACAGGAAGGAAGAAGTATGAATTGAGAAATCCCTGTGTTCTAGTGAAAGCTCAGTGATTTAAGTCCACTAATTCATTAACCCAGCACTAAGTCTGAATAGAAATAGTTACATTGAAATTTGTAAAATTAACAGAACACTGTATGTTTAGTAACTATAAAAATAGTCTTTTGAAAAATGGCCAATGCTCACATGTCTTAAAATAAACAATGCTGCTACTTAATATGACTGTGATCATTTTAATATGAAAAAGTGTTGTCCCGTCGCATCAGATGTGATATAGTCTCTAGGGTTATTTTTCTAGTGCTTCACCATCATTCACTTGAGCATCATTGTCCTACACCTGGACTCTTTCACTAGCTTAGATACCAGCATTTACTGGAGGGCTCTAACCAGATGCAGCAAGTAGCAAAGATGTCACATGCCATGTGGGACTGTAATATAGTGCACCTGACAACTGGCAGAGCCCTTGGAAACAAGGCTTAATGGTTAAATGAGTGCAATTAAGTGTGCTGTTACATCTTTGCTGTCCCAGAGTATGAGAATGCTTAATGTGACTCATCAGCCCCATTCCAAGTTCCAGACACTTAGAAACTGAATGAGCATAAATAGCAAAAGCCATAGTAAATCAGTCGCACAAAAGAATTTATAAATATAAAAAATGATAAGCAATTTGGGTCTGCTGGTTTCTTTTCAGTAATGCAGCTTAGCGTTTAGAATCATTTCCAATTCAACACATTTAACTTTGCTCTATTGCAACTTCATAAAAATGCTATCTACCTTTGCTAGAACAAAATAACCATTTGTAAGCCATACCTTCTCAGGGAGGCCGGGATGTCTTTCAATTCCACTGCCAAACTCAAAACAAGATTGCTAAATTCAGGTTAAGAAATAGTTCTGCATTGACCTACGTTGCAACTCCTATCCAACAGTCATTTTGAAACAATCAATAGTACAGAGAGCCAAAGTCTAAGATTACAGAAATTGCCCATTTGGGCAATCAGGACAAAAAGAGCTAGAACATCATTTTGTGCTTCTCTGATCAATTGTTGTCCTCAGGAAAAAAAAAAAGGAGGAAAATATAAACTTCCTCAACTCAGTCAATAAAACCATAATTTTAACTTTTGCAGGGAAAAAAAAAAAGTAACATCCCAACTTGGTAAACAGAAAGGAAAATTTTAGACAGAATGCCATATGAACAACCTTGAAGAGCTTTAAAGAGAAAATTTAAGATCATCTGTGCTAAAGACAGCAAGTAGAGACAAAAGTGATTGACCAGGATTTCAAGTTTTTTCATTATAGCACATAGAAAGTATACTCTTGTTCTAACATTCTTCTGCATGCCAGAAAATTACTGCTTTACTGGAAAACAGTAAAAAGTCAGTGTCTACCATGTTTTTCAGTCCTAACAAAATTTAAACCCCCCAAATATACTATACACATGGAATAATCGGAATGGGGCAAATCTACACTGCTCAGATTGGAACAGACATTTTAGAGGGGACTAGATTTTACCTGAAAGTTCCCTTGCCTATAAAATGTTATGTGTTATTAAAGACACTAAAGTAAAACTGAATTTAAGACTAAAGAGAACAAGTTAATACTATCCATTAGCTAGATTCCAAAGAGCGTCTGATAAATTTAAAGACCGTATTCATATGGCATTTTTTTGGTGAGCCCCACATAGAAAATGAACAATAAACGAAAACAGAACATAAAATTTCACTCATATCTGATACATGGAAATGGAAACAGAGCACACTCAAAGAGGTCTTTCAGCTGCAAACGTGTATGGTGCTTGCTGGGGCAGATGGCCTAGCTGATGAGAACTTCAAACAGTCTGCATTCAGACTTTAGGCCAAAGTCAGCTCATTGAGAAAAACAAAAACAAAAATGGAAACACAAACCAAAACAAAACAAACCAAAAAACCCCACCAACTTGACAAAACTCACTTAAGAAGAAAAATGTATCAAATTCTAGCCATTGGTTCATGGGGTTCAGAAATGGCCATTTTGATGAAAACTTTGAGTGTTCATGTTTTGGTTTCTGAAAATAAGCCTGCAAAGTTAGATACATCATGAAGACTGTGATAATTTAAAGACATAGGGTTAGTGTGATGGTCAACCCTAGTTTTTATTTGTGAAAAGTAAACTGGTCACTTAACAAATACGGCACTGTATGAATTTCCTACACATATTATTGAGTGACAGAGGTGACTTTTATTTCTTGTTACACATTAATTACGAAATAGTTAAGTCAGCATACGGCATATGGTGTTCCTTTCACACCACTGTGAGCCCTGCCACAGAATGCTACATCACCCTTCTAAGAATGTTTTTCTTTCTCCTTCTTCCCCATATGGCATTCAATTTTTAAATAGATTTATCTGCATACACTCGGTGTCTCTAGTCAGTATGCCATAGTTGGAAATCAGGTGTGACTGAAAGATGAGAACAAGTTCATATAAACCTCAGTTCCCATTTGGGTCTATGGATGAGAGATCTCATCCACAAGTATGTATTTCCACAGAATGTGTAATTTTCACAGAAATCAAATGAAAACTAAACTCGTTTGCCTTAATGTCTAATTCTCCATGATGGCAGGAAATTAAGGCTAAACTATTTAGGTCTAATCAAACTACTTAGTTCAACTCATTTATCTATTCAGAAGCTTGACCTCAGAAATGCAAGGAGCTGAATAAAGGCAAACCGAAGCCTGACATAGGGAATTTTGGATGACTTCTAACATATAATTAGACTGTAAACTCTAAGACTCCAGTAGAGATTTATGAAGTGAATTAAATGATAAGAGGGTCATTAGTGCTTACTGGCAGCCTCATACTCATTCTCAACTTGACTGAAGCAATGCTGTTTGATTAAAGACATTTGTCAAAGTTATACAGTAAAATGTGTTTCGTACATAAACAAGAGGATACAAATTTCACTACCAACCTATTGTTACTCCTAATTGTGAAATTTAGAGGAAAGACCATCTGAAAATTCCCCACTGCCTAGGGCATCACAATAATAAACACTGGGCGATGGGTTGTTGAGGTTGCTGTCCCCTCCTGTGGTTGCCATATCTACTGAGTTTTATAGACATACTTTCCTGTTTATAAAAATAATAAATGTTCTTTTTGATAAACAACATGATTATAGTCCATTCTTTCTCTTTTAATTGACTGTATTTTGTTAGAGAAGTTTTAGGTTTATAGCAAAACTGAGCACAAAGTACAGAGGGTTTCCATATACCTCCACCCTCACACAGACATAGCTTTCCGCATTATCGTCATCCGCCATGAAAGTGGTACATTTTTTACAGTTGATGAACCTCCAGTGATATATTATCATCACCCAAAGTCCACAGTTTACACTGGGGTTCACCCTTGGTGTTGTAGATTCTACTGGTTTGGATAAATGCATAACGACGTGTATCTACTATTATAGTTTTATACAGAGTGGCATCACTGCCCTAAAAATCCTCTGTGATCTGCGTGTTCCTCCTTCCCTTGTCCCTAATCCCTGGCAATTGTGTCCATTGTGTTGTCTTTTCCAGAATGTCATGGAGTTGCAATATATAGTATGTAGCCTTTTCAGACTGATTTCTTTTACTTAGGAATATCCATTTAAAGTTACCCCATGTCTTTTCATGGCTTCATTGCTCCTTTCTTTTTAGTGCTGAATAATATTTGATTATCTGTATGTACCAATTGATCTATCCATTCACTTACTGAAGGTTAGACATCTAGGTTGCTTCTAGGATTCAGCAACTGTGAATAAGGCTGCTGTAAATATGTGTGTGCAGATTTTTGTGCGGACACAGTTTCCATTCTTTTGGGCAAATACTAAGCAGCATAAGTGCTGAATTGTATGTCAGAGTAAGTTTAGCTTTGTAAGAAACCACCAAACTGCCTTCCAAAGGGGCTGTATCATTTTGCATTCCCATCAGCAGTGAATGAGAGTTCCTGTTGCTCCACAACTCTGCCAGCATTTGGTGTTGTCAGTGTTCTGGATTTGGGACATTTTAATAGGTATGTAGTGGCATCTCCTTGTTGTCTTAATTTGCATTTCCCTGATTCCATATGATGTACAGCATCTCTGTAGGCCATTCTTAATAGTGAATTGAGTTTTTTTTTTAATTTATGCTTGTAATACACTTTTTTGTCTTTCAGTTGGATCAAAAATATTTTTTCTGATTCCCTAGATATTATATATTTCACCTTTTAAGGTAGAATACGCAAATAGTTCTTCTCCAACTCATTTATGCTTATGTAATAATGTGTACATAATTTTTCTTCCCTTTCATAGTAAATATGTATAATTTATTTACAATAATTCTACTCTTTTCCCTAGTAGATTATGCACTCTAAAAGATCAGGAAATTATATCATATTTACCTTTGTAGCCCACTGTATACAAAACAAACAGTGCTTAATTAACATTTTTGAATGAATAAACTTTATATATTATGGGTGTGCATGTTAGTGATAACATAGAAAGTTTTATAAATATAAATGCCATTATTATAAATGGAAAAAATGTTTCAAACTAAAATGATCTCATCTTTTCCTACTATTTATTTTTTTTTAGTATAACTACAAATTAAAGCAAGCAGGAAACAAAGAGGGTCACCTGGTTGGCTCAGTCACTTGAGCTTCCTACCTCAGGTCAAGTCACCATCCCCCAGTTTGTGAGTTTGAGACTTGCATTGGGCTCTGTGCCGACAGCTCAGAGCCTGGAGCTTGCTTCAGATTCTGTGTCTCCCTCTCTCTCTGCCCTTCCCCACTCATGCTCTGTCTCTCTGTCTCTCTCAAAAAAGAAAGAAAGAATGGAGGAGGGAGGAAGGAAGGGAGGAAGGGAGAGAGAGAGAAAGTAAGAGAGAGACAGAGAGAGAGAGAAAGAAAGAAAGAGAGAAAGAAAGAAAGAAAGAAAGAGCATGAAATAAAGGCAAAATAAATTACTCCAGAAACTTTCATATTATGTGTTTAGAAGTAGGAAATACAGTTGTTAAGATTCTAAATGATCTTAATATGTGTACCTACAGAATTATAGCAAACCTCAGGTCGAAATATTTTCAAAAAGGTAGAGTATTGTTACCAATTAATATCACCTTTAGAAAGTAAGACACACTACTTGTTCATACACTGATACATTCGTAATTTATTGTGCAAGAATACATGGAGAATAAAAGATGAAATGAAATACAGACATTGTTCTTATTATGCCTCAAAACTTAGCATTGAGCAAAAAAACTAAAGATATTAAAAGGAAGCTCTAAAGAGATTTAAAAAGGAAAGAGAACTATCTTTGGAGTCAGGGAAGCTTCACAGAAAGTAGCAGAAGGATTTCCTATCCTTCAGTGGTCTCGTTGCTTCCATTGAAAACACTGACACTGGGGCACCTGGGTGGCTTGGTCGGTTAAGCGTCTGACTTCGGCTCAGGTCATGATCTCACGGTCCGTGAGTTCGAGCCCCGCGTCGGGCTCTGTGCTGACAGCTCAGAGCCTGGAGCCTGCTTCCGATTCTGTGTCTCCCTCTCTCTCTCTGACCCTCCCCCATTCATGCTCTGTCTCTCTCTGTCTCAAAAATAAATAAATGTTAAAAAAAAAATTTTTAAAAAAGAAAACACTGACACTGTTTAAAAGTTTAAAAGTAATTTTTATTTGTTGTTGTTGGTGTATTTCTGCTATATTACATACATTCCTTGAAATGTCATTCGACAAAGAGAATTAAAATGCCAATAGTTTAAAATAATTTTAATTAAGAAACAGGCGAAGCAAGTAACAACTTCGCTTATTTTAGGAAAAACAGGAACAAGTTAGCCAACCCTTGTTGGCTAATAGCTTCTGTTAAGTCAGTGGAGCTATATCGAGGAGAATGAGCTTTGTCCCAGACAGCCGAAGAAGGAGGTATGTGTGAAATTTTTCCTGATTTAATGAAATTCACTAACAGAAATTGAGGGTAAAAGGCAGCTCATTTGAGCAATACAGAAATTGTATATTTGGTGAATGAATTCAGATTTTAACAGCAGATACTTTTCAGAAACCAAACTGCACACATGATGATAATTACGTAATGCTGTGATCCTATTCAAGACGTTTAACGAATAACCTCACAACACTAAATAGGAAGTTTGACTTAGACCAATGATTTAGTCTGTTATCATCTGGAATGCTCTAAACCCATCTCTGTCCACATCATTAGCCATAATCCTAAATTGTTTGTCTCTGCCTCACTTTATTCCAGATTTGTTTGACGTGATGGAAACATCTGAACAAAAAAACAAAACTATTTATAATAGGAAAATGAGAGTATTTGAGAAAGGAAAAACAGGAATAGAAAAGTAGGATGAGGGGCGCCTGGGTGGCGCAGTCGGTTAAGCGTCTGACTTCAGCCAGGTCAAGATCTCGCGGTCCGTGAGTTCGAGCCCCGCGTCAGGCTCTGGGCTGATGGCTCGGAGCCTGGAGCCTGTTTCCGATTCTGTGTCTCCCTCTCTCTCTGCCCCTCCCCCGTTCATGCTCTGTCTCTCTCTGTCCCAAAAATAAATAAAAAAAAAAAAACAAAAAAACGTTGAAAAGTAGGATGAAGTGGGATTATGAATGTACACCAAATGCATCCCATAAAGTCTTGTGAAAAAGCAAGATGTGGGCTATGAATTTGCTTTTGAGTTTTATTGCAACAAACCCAAAAGGGATACGTGAATTATTTACATGATTTACAGTGTCCATAAGGCAAAAATCAATTATTCAAAAGGATCATTGGTAATCTTGATAATGAGACCAGAGATACATTTCCTTCTTATGTTCTGATATCTATATGTGATATGAAATAATCAACTGAAACATTCCTCTAATAGACATAGTAATATATTTTGTGAAGTCATTATGCAATTTTCAATGTACGCTAATCACGTAAATGCTAAAGGTCCAGGCTATTGAAAATGGTGTGGAAATTCCTAATGAATTAGTTTATTTCAAGAATAAAATTAGGTTACCTACAAAAATTGATTTTGAACTATGCATCCTTCTGTTGTATTCCATGATTGTTAGTTCTCACTCTTGCACTTTTGAGAACTATTAGACATTAGAGAGTTTGAGATTACACTCATTGACAAATTCCAGAATAATTGCAAGTGATTTGAAAACCAACTGAGTAAGAAGTAGATGCAAAGGTATACTGCGTACATTGTGAAGACTAACCTGGAATCCAGATCTCTATAAAAAGTAGATAAAAGAAATATTTCTGGGCATGGCCAATATTTCCCCTCAAAATGTAGTGTTCTCTCCAACATAGAGAGAAATGAGTGATTGGGGCTCCAAAATTCTACACCTGTAACTATGAACAGAATATTTTTAATTTATTTTAAGTTATGTTAAAAATAATAATTATATTAAAATAAAAATTAAATTTAAAATTAGAAATTAAAAAAATAAAGTGAACGTTAATACCACAAAAAAACTCTTAATAAATATATCAGATTTTGGATGCTACAATTCAGTGGTGAAGTTTTGAAGATAACAGAGTTTCAGACCATCACCCTAATTAATGAATTAACTTGCTAAGTAATTAAATGTAAAGCATTTAATAAAAGGATGGTTGGTTTTGTCCAACTGTTTATTAAAATATTTTATTTATATCAATAGAACAATGTCACCTGCATATAAGATGCTTATTACATATAAATTCAATGTTCAGTTACTGAGTATTCACAGAATGATAATAGCAATATCAATAGTTACCATTTGCTATAGTTTTATAGTGTTCCAGACAAGTTCTGTTCTAAACATTATGCAAGGTATTAAATAATTTATTCTTCACAACAACTCCATGAAGTAGGTACTATTTTTAACCTCAATTTAAAGATGAAAACTAAGGCAGAGACTGGTTAAGCCTCTTGGCCAAGGTCACAAGATTGCTAAGTGGCTGAGCTAGGATTTAAAACCAGCAGTCTAAATCCAGGGCATGTGTTCAGAACCAAATCAAACCACAGTGGCAGGTGCTGAAGATATTGTGATGAACAGGACAGACATGACCTACCGCTTCACAGAGTTAATGGAGGAGAAATGAACTGCAAGGAAGATGTGTTTGATGTGGGGACTCCCAGTAGGGGAACAAACTTAATCCTAAAGGGGAAGAAAAAAAAAAAAAAAAAAAAGGAGGTCTGAGAAAATAGGTAGAAGGTTGCCAGGAAAAGTGGAGAGAGTGAAAGACCCTTCCAGAAAGAGACAATTGCAGTTGCGAAATGCTATGATTCTATAAATTTATAGGGAATAGTGTAGGGTTATCTTTGTCAGTCTTGTATAAATAAGATAGTGATCTCTCTGTTGACTGAATTAACACATTTATCACTTTGTCTTTCACTTCCTACTTCTTTCAGATATAAAGCCTGAGTCTGCAGATTTTTAAAATTATAGAACCATTTCTTGAAAACATGGTAGGTTATGCAGCAGCAAAAATTATCTTGCAGCAAGTTTGGTTACTTCTGATATTAACATCATTAGCATCACAATGCTTAAATGATGAAGCACCTATTGGTAAGTTCCCAGCATATATTTATTTCATCAGGAAATACGTAAGATAAGTTTTCACTTAAAAACACAAAATATTCTATTGCCTAATATAGTTTCAAGACCCAGACTGCAAAGAGAGGCAATAATATTTTCAACCCGTGTTGAACACAAAGAATGAGAATTATTCCCAAAAGCAAGTGACCTTGTCCACTTGGGAGAACATTTTATGCAACACAGTGCAAGCTGCACAGTTATAAAACCAGAGGTGTCATTTCTCCAATGTGAATTTTGAAAGTAAAGGGCATTTTAAAGACACACCCCCAACCCCTTTGTCTGCCATAAGCTGGATAGCTCAGCAGTGCAGAATCAATGATCTGCACTAATACCACAAATCATTGACATGGGAAAAAAAATAGAAACTCAGAGACCTAAGGCTTTGGAGCTGTAAATAATAACATTGATAAAGAAGAAAAAGAACAACAAAAAAAGTAATGACCTTAAAGGTAATTTTTTTTGTCTTCTGAAAATGGGTATCTGTGTTTTAGGATTCCTAGTTAATAGACGGGTCAAAGAACAAATCAATCTCGTGTCAGTTTAGCATTTAGTAATGTCTTCGGCAAATGTTTTGCAATTTTTCTTAGAAATCCATCGTTTAACAAATAAGACAAGATTCCTCTTGTTTCTATATGTCATCCACCTGCAAATGCAGTAGAAATAATTTTACTTACAATGTAAATCAAGTTCATTGCCCTATATCATTCCAAAGAAAAATTTACCTTCTCAGACTGGACAGAATTCTAGATTTTATTTGCTGCATTTTAAATGTTATCACTTCATTTTTGAAAGCAAAAGATTTTTTTTATGTTCTCATTAATTCACTTTTTATATACTCATAAAACACTAAAATATAGTGTCTACCATGACCATGTTTGCCTTGTAAAGACGTTGCTATCTTATGATTTACGAAACATGCTTTGTTTTCCAATGTGTGAAAGGAGGAAGTCCTTTCTTCTGCCTTTCTTTCAGAACCCTCTGCTTCATTTTACATTTTGTATCTAGGGGTTACTTCTGGTGACTGGTTAGTGAGTGATCTTAAGCAATACTAAAAGCAAGTTGGAAAAGAAATGTGAAGACACAGACAACTTTAATCCCTAGCTAATTCTGCAGTGTAAATTTTGCCCACTGTACCCATAACCCTCAACCTGGCTCCTCATTTGTTATGACCTGTGTTTATATTTGCCACAACATAAATGGGCAAAACCATAGCTTAATGTTTAGCTACTTATGAAGGAATTCCTTCCGGTAAGAAAATACTCATTATTATTACACACAATTATAATAGCAAATATATTTTTTTAGCAAATATTTTTAAAGAATAAAATTGCAGCAGGTATTTTACTGAGAGGAAATACAAAACAGAAGCTATCATCTGGCCAAACTCCACTCAACCATTTACAATGTGAATGCATTAATTCCGCTAATGAAAAAAGTGGCCATCAGACATGTCACACGGATAGAAGTGTGTGCTGATTGATTGACAGGTGCTGTGACAGATAAAAGTCATAATGTTGAAGATTATAAAGTAACTTTTTTCAACAGCAATTTATCAATAAGTTGCGAGAACTATAAAACATTTCAACCCTTATTCAGAGAAATCGCTTATCTTGTCATAAGGGGAAAAAAATCAAAAGAAGAAATTAAAATAATTTATGTAAAAGGCTCTTTTAACATTCTTTTATAATGACAGAAATGGTTTTTAAAAATCTAAATATAAAAAAGGACATATTAGGGACACCTGGGTGGCTCAGTTGGTTGGGCATGGGGCTCTTGATTTCAGGTTAGGTCATGATCTCAGGTTTATGGGTTCGAGCCCCACATCGGGCTCTGTGCTGACTGGTGGAGAGCCTGCCTCAGATTCTCTCTCCCTCTCTCCCTGCTCCTCTCATGCTCTGTCTGTCAAAATAAATAAATGAACTAAAAAAAAGGACATATTAAGTCACAGTTATGTGATCAATTGAGCAACTATGAATATGATGAGTATTAAGACTATGAAAAAACATGAAGCAACAGTTTATGAAATATTTTAAGCAAAATAATTAAAAATCACAATCTTATAGCCACTCCAATTGCAACCATGCAAAAAAAAAAAATATATATATATATATAGAGAGAGAGAGAGAGAGGGAGAGAAATATCAGCTAAATGTAAGTCATTGGATTTCTGGAGTAATTTTATTCATTGTTAAATATTTATGAAATATTGACTTCATATTTCACTGGAAACCATAAAAAATATAAGTTATACTCAGAGTTTTCAAATATGAAGGGAATTTCCTAATCCAAGTTTTTGAATATTCTTTATTATTTAGTAGATGATCAACATAAAATATTTTTTAGTTTAAACTGATTTTGCTCTCTTTAATTATATATATGTGTGTGTGTGTGTGTGTGTGTGTGTGTGTGTGTGTGTGTGTTCATAGATTAATATAAGCTTTTATCCTTTCTTCACTAGAATATAAATCTCTAGGGTGAGAATTCTTGTCTGTTTTGTTCACTGATCTATCAAAACATCTAGAAGAGTGTCTGGCACATAGTAAATTTCATTAAGTATCTGTTTAATGAATGAATGGATCATTTTAAGTAATTTTAAGCAGTTCTGTCAGAATTCATATGTTCATATGCCTGTGTGTGAATATGCTACTCTGAGAGAAAAAAATCACCTCCCCCTTCCCTTTTTAATGAATGAGTTGGATTTTATTATATTGTGTGAAAAAGGAAAAACATGTGGGTGCAGGTGGATTCTTTGACAACACAGACATTAAGTAATGTAGCAATAAAGTTTTTTTGGCCAGTAGAAATTATAAGCTATGTACCGTATAAACAGAATATTATCCATTGCATTCCCAAACATTTAAGTATGCATATGACTGGTATTAAGTCTTAGGGAACAAACCACCGAAAAAATGACTGGAACCAGACAGGATTCTTTGTCCTTTACAGAATTCCAAGAAAGGACAAACAAGTGTAGTTTTACACAGAATAACAAATGAACACTTAATTTTGTCTCCCTGATAATTCTGAATTATGATGCTTACATTAATATTAGCAGAATATGTTAGCAAAAACAAGACAAAACAGAAATCAAGCTAGACCGGCCCATGAGGATATTTACTAGAAATCCCATTACCTTGTTGGGTCATTTGTTTACAGGCAATAAAGAATTCAGTCCAGTAGATGCCAGATACATTGCAACAAAGTTTATCATAAGACAATTTCTTTGCTACGATATGCACACATGCTTCTCTGGGCCACTAGGTTTACACTCTCTTTCACACATATGTGCTTAATGTTACAAATATAATTGCAGGTTTCAATATTTTAGAAGGTGTGATGAGCTGAATTGTGTGCTCAAAAATATATGTTGAAGTCCTAACCCTAGAACTCTATTTCTTTAGAATTATTGCAGATGTGGTTAGTTGAGATGAGGTCGTACTGGATAAGGGGAGCCCTTAATTCAACATGATTGGTGTCCTTATAAGAAGATGATATGAAGACATGAAGAAAAAAAAATCCAGATGAAGTTGGAGGCAGATATTGGAGTGATGCTGCCAGAAACCAAGGAATGCTTGGGTCCACCAGAAGCTGTAAGAAACAAAGAAGGATGTTCACCATGAGAGAATATGTTTCTGTTGTTTTGAATCAGCTAGTTTGTGTTACTTTGTTATGGCAGCCCTAAGAACCAAGTACAGCCCTAGGAAAACTATTAAATTGGCTAGTGCCGCATAAACAACATTGAGCTTAAAGACATGCGTTTCAGTCTTGGTGCTACCGTGCTTTGTGGTAAGTGATCTTTGTGAGATATTAAATGGTATCTACATCAGAGAAGTATTTGCATCTCTACTTCTCTCTCTTTCCTCCGTTGAGCTATTGTGTGCTGAGAGCACTATTAAAAGAGCTAAAGAACAGATCCAACCTTTCCTTGAGTTCCCACTATATTTATAAAGTCATACCAGGTACTACAGTGATTTATACTTGACACAAACAGAGTGTAAACCGATCTCAGAGAATTAAAGTGCTCAGAAAGAAAGGTGAGGTTAAAATGCTTAATGCTACCTAAATTTTGCCGTTCACGCCAGTTCAAAGAAAGCCAACGGTATCTCTTGATGCAGGTATACGTGAAGCACAGTCTACACACAGATAAGAGCAGCAGGCAAAAGCCAAATAGGAATGCAAGAAAACATAAGGAGCATTTCCTTAGTAACACAGCACATGCATTCCCTGGAAATGAAGAGAGTATTAACTGAACAGGTGAGACCAGTGTTTCACAGGGACCCACAATCACTGCCCTAAGACTGGTGACTCCCCACAAAGGTACTGACAGTAAGGTTTTTAAAAGTCAATAAATTAAAGGCTTGTCCTTTTGCACCCAGGCAGGCCCCAGAGTTCCCTAACAAATTTGACAACACAGTAGACTTTTTGACAGCCCTTTACTGTTTGGGTCCAAGTATATTGACAGCCCATATTAATTTCTTGTGTAGCACAGAGGAGCAATATGTGGAAGAACCACAGAAAAAGTAGGCTTTTGACAGCTTCACCCCAGTGTCTGGAGATGAAAATTGAGATAATTATGTTGACCTTTCTCTTGGAGGTTCTTGGGGGAAATGAGATCTTTGAAAATCTATATTAACCTATCTAAAACATAGCCCAAAAAACTAAATTTCTTAGTAATCTGGAGAGTTTCACCTGCTATATTTTCTTTACCTTTCTAGGATTGAAACAGTGATATATCCAAAGAAATTTAATCCTTATAATTGCAATTTCTACCTTTATTCCTTTTCTACAATTTTAGTTTTGTTTTTTTTCTTTTTTCAAATCCTGTTGCTGTGCATTCATTTTACGTAGCAGGGTTAATAGTATGATACAAATTGTAATTTAATGAAATTAACAAGTGTAAATGAGATCGTATATGCTTGTCTGTGTGTCTGTAATACTTTCATATGATATTCCAGGGACTTTTCTGATCCTAGTGAACATCACTTGTGGTTTTCACAGCATTGCAAAAAAATACGGTAAACCTTACCTGCACTACCTACTTTCTATAAGGAAAGGATACGGAAAGATTGTGGACAGTGTACATTTAAAGCTTTTTAAGGTTATTTATTCATTTTGAGGGAGACAGAGAGAGTGAGCGGCAAGGGGCAGAGAGAGAGGGAGAGAGTGAATCCCAAGCAGGCTCCACACTGTCAGCTTGGAGCCCAATGTAGGGCTTGAACTCATGAAACACGAGATCATGACCTGAGCCGAAACCAATAGTCCGACGCTTAACTGACTGAGCCACCCAGGCTTCCCCAGACAGTGAACATTTTCAAACTCTCTCTCCATTTCAATTGAAACAATCCCTCTAATCTGTGTTCTTTGTAGACATGTAGGCTTTTTATGACACTGTCAAAGTACCCTTCAAATTAATCAAATGTTGAGGAATAGACTAAAAGTTTTGGGAAAAAAAATTGTTGAAATAAGACCTCATGCCTAAATTTTGGATCGGAATAAGTACTCTCTCTTCCTTTTCTGGCTTCCTGCCTGAAGCATTTGTTTAGTCAATGGCCTGTGGTTTTCTATTAGTGCAAAGCTTCTTCAAGAGACAAGGAAAAGCTAACCAGTAATCCAGCAATCGTAATAACAAATATTAATTCGGCCCCACTGGCTTGTCTTTCCAAAATCTACACGCAGATAGGGTTCTCTGGGAATCATCTTACACACATGCCAGAAGTGTGCCTAATCATTCCACCATATGTGATGAAATTTTCTCTTGAAATTGAAGCACATTAAATTCAGACATGTGATCATAATTTATAGGTTCACACCACTAGAATACCTCAACACAGTGTTGTAAATATGAAATCCATTTGATGTCTATACTTTCAATCCAATCATTTCTTATAAAAATTCTGTTATACTTTAAAATGTTTGCAAGTAACATCACACCGGCGGGCACGTGCACACACACACATACACACACACACACACACACACACACACACACACACACAGTGTCCTTGATCTAATCTACTTTTTTTTTTTAAGTTTATTTGTTTATTTTGAAAAAGGGACAGCGTGAGCAGGGGAGGGCCAGAGAGAGAGAGAGAAAGAGATAATCCCAAGCAGGCTCTGGGCTGCGTGACGTGGGGCTCAAACTCACAAACCATGACATCATGACCTGAGCTGAAACCAAGAATTGGCTGCTTAACAGACTGAGCTACCCAGGCATCCCTGATACAATCTACTTCTATCAAGAGATTTACTACAGACCTAAAAAAAATCTCTGATGTCACTCACCACAATAGAGTTCCACTTTAAACTCATTTCAAGGAAAAGAACACTTTAAAAGTCATTACAGAATTAGAAAAAATGTTTGATTTTCAATGATTATCAATGATTATATCCTGGG
Source organism: Panthera tigris (assembly GCF_018350195.1). Lineage (NCBI taxonomy): Eukaryota > Metazoa > Chordata > Mammalia > Carnivora > Felidae > Panthera > Panthera tigris. The sequence continues at coordinate 82,007,949 of NC_056664.1, read as the reverse complement.
GAACTAAGATGAGGAGTAGAGATCCAAAAAAAAGTGAAAGAAGAAAAGAAAAGAGACCAGAAAGAGAAAGATAAAATGTGGGGAGAAAAAGAAACGATTACGCTTTACATCATTTTTGTATTTTTGTACTAAAAAGCAGTTCTCATGATGCCATAAAATACTCATTCATCACTTTTGTCACCACTGTCGCGTGCCTACTCCCTTCTGTTCTGCATGCCGAACTGAAGCTCTGGGGCTCATATACCTGTGCTACCTTGAGTCAACTTACATCAGAGCATCAGGAAAGATACTTGACAGCACTATTTTCTTTAGAGTACAGGAGGGAGCTAAGTGCTTCCTCTAGAAACATATATAGGAATTTGCTTAAGTTCCCTGGTGCAGCTGATCACATCTCTACTGATCTCTGACGATTTCCTTTAGAGGTCTGACAAAGACTTACCTCACAGCCAGTGCCACTAAATGCAGCGTCTTCTCATATGTATACATTTTCGAGATGCCACTGTGGATCTAGATGCCTTGTTAGTCTTTTGTACGCTTTCGCCTGTTTTCTCTGTGTGGCCTTCAAGTTTTGCACTTTGTCTAAAGCCATGAGGACCGGCAATGCTATTTTTTTCCTGTTTATGTAGTGCTTACACACAGAGGACTGTTAGTAAAACTCTTCTGCTCTCTGCAGGATGCAGCTCCCTCTGCAATTTTGTTTTTTATCACTGTCCTTGAGAAATAACATTAGCTGTCACCCCTCACATGAAAGAGGTGGGGGAGAGAAAACCGCCCTCATTTTCTGGTAATGTCTGTTTCCTTTCAGGGTTTCCCAGATCATGTTTATGTATTTTCTTTTTGTCTCAGATCTTTTGCTGAGGTCTTGCCCTTCTCACGGTTTTCATGTGTATCCATTTTGTTTCCTAGAGTCTCTTTTCCATTAGAGATCTTTCTTTCATAAGCCTGTCTCATTCATCTTTTCTCACATCTCAACACAGGAGTTTCCAATTGCAGACACCCCATCTTGTCTCTTGACTCTGCAGGCTTCCACCTGATGCTAAAATTTTGACAATTTCAAAGTCTTATTAAAACCAATGTCTCTGCCACACACATTCTGTTCCCAGGATCCCTGTCTCTCATGATTATATGCTTTAATTTATGAAGGCATAATGTATGAAGCTTTTGCAGAGGCTCAAATATTATACATGGCTTTTTCTTCTAGGTAGAGGAATGATAATAACTAATTCTCAGTGAACTAAAATTTGGAACTAAAGAGGGCATTTATTTCACATGAATAATGTTAGCCAAAAAGAAAAGAGAACAAATATAACACCTCACTCTCAAGAAACATTTAATTTTAACAGTTTGTAGAAGCAAAAGGCTCAAGTCCACCCAAAAGCATGGTGTCTGTTGCCAAGCAACATAACTGGCCATAGTTTTCAAATATATATCTATGTATATATGTGTATATATATATGTGTGTGTGTGTATGTGTATATATATACACACATATAAGTATATATGTGTGTATATATGTATATGTACACATATTTCTGTTTATATATTGTCTATATGTGTATATATACATATATATGTGTATACGTATATGTGTGTATGTATATATATATATGTATATGTACATATATATATAAATATATATTTCTTTTCTCCGCCTTAGAGAGAGAAGACAAATTAATACAGTGGGAGATATGGTGATTATGGAAAACTTAAGGCCTACGAACTGCTTATAGCTCTTTAACTTGCTTTTGCAGTTTTTATTTAACTTCTCTATTAAATACTTTTCATCCAAAATCATAGAGATACTCTGCACACTGGCATGAACGCTTTTAACCAATACTAGCAAAGATTTTTTACAAGGTGTTTTCAGCAAATGAAATAGAAAAACTATGAAGTAATCTAGGTTCTGATAAGTTAAAGCAGTTTCCATTTAAATAGCATTTATTCATTGTGAGTGCTAAGTACATCTTGCAGGAATGTGGCGGACCAAGTTTTACAGGTGCATCTAGATAACACATATCTAAATGACCAAGAACACACCTTCTTGTTAATTGTGTATTATTTAGATTGACAAATTTTTATATATGGAATATTTTCTATATTTAAATGAAAAGTCATTTCACATATTTATTTTTATATGTAATTAATAATGTTCTACTCTGACTAACCTGTGTAATAATAAATAATATGTACTTTTTCATTGTTTTAAGATGTATTTTTTTCACATTTTAAAATTTCTGAAACTGGGATATATTTGTACTACTACCTTGTAGGCCCATATATTTAATGTTTATATTGCTTTTGTATGTTTATAAACAATATGATTTTAAAAGTCTCTACTAAATGCAAAAATACCTTCAATAAGTATGAAAAAATCAAGTGAAATGAAAGCATTGCCTAAAGTTCAATTGGAAGCATATTTTAAAATCTCTTAGAGGTAGATAAAATAATAATACATCTTACCTTCAATGGTGTCTTACATTAAATGAAAAGAGGCAGTTTCTGGCTTGTATAGCGTGAAATCTTGCTCCTAACAGTTAATAGTTTGGGAATATTGCATTTCTTAGAATTTATTTTTGAAACGTACATTATTTGGTTTTACCTAACATGCACTTTTAAAAATCCATTACCTCTATAATAAATATCTATTTAAAAATATTCCATTCATGATTACTGTATAAATTGTGATTTCCATTTTTTATGACATTAAAAATATACTTCCTCACACAGGAAAGAGCCATTTTAGTGATTCAACTAATGTTTATAATAGCAGACAATAGATTGGAGACTTTCTCTGACCTTGAAGTTCCTTTAAGTCCGTAAATCAACTGACTGGCTATTTGGTGTGTGGGATTTTAAAAGTAGAATTGTCATATAGCACAAAGAGGTGCTAATTTGCCTCTTCTTTTTTTCTTTTTGTGGTAGGTAGATTATACTTTAATATCAGTCTGAAATTCTTTAATGAATATATTTGACCAACAATTTTATTTCCTAGTTTGGATTTGAACAAGTATGTTTTTAAGTCCTTTAATGTCACAGCCATCTTTTCAATGGAAACAATAGGAAAAACAAATAATTACTCATACCTAAAAAGTTGATTTTCATTATTTCTTTCACTCTCTAAATTTTGATTTCTCTTGAATTTTCAAATTGATAAAAATAATTTAAAAATTTAATAAAATTAGACATTTCTGAGATGAGATCCACCCAGCTCATATTTTCATGTCTTTTGTAACAACAGCCAGTTTTGAAGAATAATAATTGAAGTAAGCATATGAACTTTATTCATACCAGAAAGGATTTGGCCATAGCTCACCTTGAACAGATGGCTAATGAATGTTTTTACTTTAGGACTCCATGGTTAGTCTCATTCAAAGTGATGGCCACTTCCTATTTTTGTATATGACTATCACCTACCATGGGACAGTGACAATTAGAAGCAGCAGGACCTCCAGGTGTTTTTCTGTAATTAACCAATTGTGGAGTATTTATATTAGCTATAGATGGAGGTGTCTTTTTATCCACTAGTAAATACACTTAGGACATATGATTTCTAAATAAGTAAGCGTAACATCCAATGATAATAAAAGGAGTATTTGAAAGAAAATAACATTTCAATTTTAGGCAGCCTTCAAAAGAAGCAGTGGGAGAAATTCCTGTGAAACACCATGAAATCTGTAAAGCTGTGGAAATAGACCCAGAGAAGGCAGTAGGCCCTGAGGGATGACGGCCAAAACTTTAAGCCAGGGAATAGCTGACTTGTGGACTCTCCAGGGGAAAGGCCACAGTTTATTTTTCACTTTCATTCAGTTTTAAGTACCTCTGACCCATAAGAGACATAAAAACGTAAAACTGAAAACGTTTTGTTTTTCTATTTCTTGGAAACCAAGTATGTTGAGTGGGATTGTTGAGCTCCATGTGACTGAATGCTTTGGTTGTAGAAAATCCACTCCTAGTCTTTGTGCCTGGGGAGAGTGATGGACTATAAAAATGGACACCAAAAAGAAATTTAACTTGTGACAAATCTAGTATACATCCGCAATATTTCAGTGTAGCGCCTAATGAGATCAAATGAGAAGTCTGAAACATCTCCTCAGGTGGCCAAACCCTATCATAACTGGTCTCTTTGCTTCACATTCAAGTTTCATTGGTGGCATTTAAAAATATCAGGACTGACTAATAAGTGTCTCTACGTAGATATCAACATCTCAGAGGGTTCAAGATTATTATAATTTTGTTTCAGAATCTTTTAGGCAAATAATTTCAAAAGATTAAATTGTGGTGAGGAGGACGCCTCCTGTACCAGGCACCTACCAGTCAAATATCTTAATGTATTTATTCAACAGCTATTTTAGCTAGCCAGAGAGCATACCAATTTGAAAGATGAAGAAAGAGATTGTTTAGTAAACAAATAAGGAAGACGGGTACTGGTGCTAGGTTAGCTTCCGGATGGAAGAAGGTGATAATGTGTTCATCTTGGTGTTAGATATCCCACCTTTTCAACTTGCAGCAAATATTAAAAAGTAATTCTAGGGGCGCCTGGGTGGCTCGGTCGGTTAAGTGTCGGACTTCGGCTCAGGTCATGATCTCGCGGTCCGTGAGTTCGAGTCCCGCGTCGGGCTCTGTGCTGACCGCTCAGAGCCTGGAGCCTGTTTCCGATTCTGTGTCTCCCTCTCTCTCTGCCCCTCCCCTGTTCATGCTCTGTCTCTCTCTGTTTCAAAAATAAATAAACATTAAAAAAATTAAAAAAAAAATAATTCTAGCTAAAGCAGTTATATGGAAAATGTGTAAATATATTCCTTACTCCCTCCCCTTCACAAACCATCTGAGCTTTCTTTCCTCCCCATGTCATTTGTGGATGTGGCTGTGGCTGGCAATCATTATAAATATGATTTCAATGGCACAATTTAGATAATTTCCCCTATTCCCTTCACATTTTTGTTTCTTAAACTCTAAGTTATTCTAGAAAGCTTATACTTTTAATGAAAATGAAAACAACTTTTAAAATATTTGTTCTTGTGTTTAGTAAAGTTTAATCCCTTTTTAATAGAACTGACTGAAGAGGATTAAACATGTGAGAAATGAAATGAATATTAAACACTTAGGAAAAAATAAATAGCTTTGTCACTTGAGACCACAAATGCAGGGTCAATACATTAAAAATGGCAGAAAAAAATAGAGTGGTATTTTATATATGTTCTTTCCAATTCAACTTCTGATATAAGCAATAAATTTGAAATAAGGCTTGAGGGAAAAAAAACAAAGGTTCAGGTAAAGGAAAGAAATTAGGTGAATGATGATCTGAATATTTGTGAGAAAAAATGTCAACTATCTCGAGCAATTTCACTCAATTAACAGAAGAAGTTACATGTCAAATTCTATCTGTGGCTGAATTTACTGGTTGACCGACTCTATTACCCAAATTTGGCAACACAGTATAGTTTCCTTGGGTGGATAGTTATTTCCTCGGTAAATCAAGAATGTCACAAAATATAACTACAAGTAATATTATTGCTACTATTACCACTGTCACTACGAGTGACGGGTTTAGAGTTTTTACCTTGTGATGGACCTTGTAAAGAATTGTATCCAGATTAGCTTTTTAAATCTTTACACTAAATACATTTAAAAGTTACTACTATCATCCCACCTTTAAACATGAGGGACTGAAACCAGCTGTGGTTTGGAGTCAAGATTATGCAGGCTTCCCTGATGTCAGAGCCCCTGCCCAACTAATACATTATATTAATACTATTCCATCATTATTACAAACTGAATTCATATAACATTGGGAGTGGAATAATAGTTGTCTCTTCTTTTAGAAGTGACACATAGTGACACTTCTTTTAGTGACATAGTGTGTCATTCCTAAAAGAAGAGACATTACTCTATTCCCAATATTATATGAAGCTTTGCTGTCATATAATATTGGGAATATTCCCAATATTATATGAAGCTTTGCTGTCAGAGAGATCTATGTGTAATCCTCAGGTCTGTCATCTACTATCTGTGTGATTCTAGAAGAGATTAAGCTTTCGAAGCCTCATCAATAACATGAACCAAAAATCATCCACTATCAACCTTAGCACACGGGAGAAGCTGTGAAAAGACTTATTGAATAAATTATTAAAGTCTCTTATATTCCCTTAGGGAGGCAAGAAAAAAGTCAATCAAGTCAGTACCTACTATCTCTATGATCATGCCAGTTTGTACAGGTATTAAATAACAATGAATGTGATAAGGTTATAAATTGACATTTAGTAATTAAATGCATTATTTACCACTACTCTTTGTGGTAGGTACTATTACTAACTAAGGATTGAAGAACTGCCATTTTCCCAACTTTTGTGTCAGAGACAAGTAGTCTGTGAGTCCACTCAGGTCACAAACACCCTCTTCTGGCCCCACCCACCCAACAAGGCAACAGAAGGGCAGGCTACCCAAGGTTGAGGGAGACCACTGCCATTTGTTCCCATTCTTTTCCTTCTATACAAGAAAGCTAAGAGTTCTCTACAAGCAATTTCTTTACTTCCAACTCTCTCATTTGTAACTCAACATGAAAACTCTTTTCTATTCCTTCATCTTCACTAAAATTGCTATTGTAAAGGGAATCTCATGGATTCTAAAACCGCGGGATGCTTTTCACTTCTTAGGTTTCTTTTATGCTTTTGACATTTGACTCTCTCAATCACTCTTCCTTTCTGAACCCTCTCTTCTGCTCCCTGAATATCATATTCCACTGTTCTTTCTCTAGTACTCTTGTTTGTTGTGTTTTAGCCTCTTTCATAGACTCTTGTCAGTTTGTCCTTAGAGCGCTAGAGTTCTGCACTTGAACTTTCTTTCTTTTTTTTTTTTTTTTTTTGTACCACTACAAGTTTTCCTCAGGTGATATATCCATCTCAAGTGTTTCACCACTTATATTCTGAATTTTTTAATACCGATTTCTCTGCCCCAGATTAATCTTCTCCTTTCCAGAGACATATTTGTCCACTACTGATTATTTATTCTTCATTATTCTACAGACACTTCCAACTCAATAAGTTTAAAGTTTAAACCCAAAAGCAGTGTTTTTTTTTTCTCTTCTTTCCTTTAATGCCAATATAGCTTCTTTCTTAATATTCTAATCTCAGTGAACACCTGGTTGTCAACCCTGTGGATCAAACAGAAGACTCATGAAACATTTTGAATCTGTCCTTCAGAATCTACATCCAAATTGACAAAAATATTCAATTTATTCTGCATCCTTACAAGTCTTAAATCCAACTATTTCCTTCTAATTTCTTTTACAACCTTAGTTTAAGCCCCATCTTTTTGACCTGAAAAACTGTTTTTCTGGCCAAGGCCTTGCCTGCATCAATCCATTCTCCTCTTTGTAGTCACAATAATGTTCTAAAACACAGATTAGACACAATGACAACTTTGAATAAATGAAATGGTTCACATACCATTTAAAATAAATTCCTAACCTTTTGGAATGCTAACTGTTGTTGTTTGTTGTTGTTGTATTTAATTTTAAAATAATCTCATTCTTGACTCCCTCCTTAACTGGGATTTTTGCCACTCATTAACACATTTTCTATTACCCTGTCATGTCACCCAGAATGACTTGTAGTTCTACAAATTATCCATGCTCACTTAACATAAGTCTTGCCTTAGAGTCTAGGCTGCTTTCTTACCCAGCAATGTCTGCTCTTACCTACCATCTTCAAGGGCTGAGCTTACCTGAACTTTAAAGTTCAGCAGGTCCCCTTTGTGTGTTCCCTGAAGGCTTTTCTGACCATTCTCTCCTTAACCAGGAGTACTGCTCTGCTGTGAACCAAGCCTCTTTTTTTTCTAGCACTCATCACATGACACTGGGTTCACCTACTTATGGTTTTGCCTTTGTCCTGAAACTCAAGAATGGTACATCTGTGCTGTGTTTCTTTGTTTCTCCAGCACTGAGCAGAGTGTCTGGCATAGAACTGAGTTCAACAAGTACTTGTGTCTTGAAGGAAAGAACAAACGTTCTAGAGAAATTACCCATTGATATCTGAATAAGTACAACCTGTGCAAAGATACTGAAATGGCGCTGATGAAGGGATTGGCCAGATTGAATCACGAAGTTAGAATAGTTTTTTGGAAGAAGTATATACTGTGTCACAGAGAAGAAGGGAGAAGAGCAGATAACAGGAAAGAATAATGGCTGGAATAAAGACACAGGGAGAAAAAAGCCACATTGGCCCAGCTGAGGACACCAAGATGCTCACAATTATGAAGATATCTGAAGATATGGAAAGATATTTATTACTGATTAATTCCTATCAAAATAATCCCTTTCATTATGGTATCACCCTCGGCTTTGTAAAAGAGAGTCTCACCAAATACCAAGCCTTGAATCTTTTAAAGATCTTTGACAGCACATTCCTTCAGTGAAAGCTGTTAGTGTGCAATATTTCCTAAAGATGACGTGTCAAATATTTTACTCTAACCAATGGGATGAATAATGTGAATATTTAAAACAAACAGAGCACATTATTTTTTATACGATGCTCGTGTTACTTTTGTCTCAGACCCAGCCTACAGACTTTAAAATACAAGGAAAAAAGCACAAAGCCCATCCTAGGACACTTCATTATAAGAAGGTAAGTCAAGCAGTCCTTATAAATGAATGCATCTTCTGTTACCATAAAAGGGTTATTTTTCCGTCATCACTTTGTAATCCTAGAAACGCTGCCCAACTTGATGTGAGAGGTACTCAACTCAAAGTTGTGAAAACAGCTTCTCCTCAGTGTCTCCATTCTATTTGATTATTTTAGGGAAAAGAAAGTCCATGTAATGCCCCCTTTCCTTAATTTCTTTGGCTGACCTCCAAAGCGTGGCTGTCAGGTAGTGTTAGCTAAATAAGTATGAGTCATGGCCCGTGGCCCACTTACTGTCAGTCACTTGGATAAGAATATGCTCCCCCATATTAACATTGCTGAACATAAGGAGTAGGGACCATCAATATAATTCTTTTCAGTCTGATGCCCGAAGGCTGAGTAAGGACATCAGGAACTGCTATCAAAACAGGCACAAAGATATTCATGGATTTACTTTTTTTAGTATAAGAGGTATTTTATACAAATGCAATTAAACTTCACCTTATCAAGGAAGTCTTTGGTGATGAACTTCATCTGCCATCTCTCACTTGGCAGCTTCCACCAGTATTTAGTCATGTTTAATATTGTAAATGTCATTGTTTAATATGTTGCTCTGTAAATGTGGTCTCCATTTGTGTGTGTGATGTGTGTCTGTATGTGTGTGTGTCTATCTCCTCATTTAGACTGTCAGCTCACTAGGGATGAGTTTTCTGCCTCATATTTTATATCCTTTGTCAGATCTTTCCAGAGTACCTTAACTACATTAATTTTCTGAGCTTATGCTAAATAAAAATGGAAAGATAATCTTGCTTGTGATTCTCAGATACACTCAGTTCTGTAAATTATCATAATATTGTTTTCTCCTAACTGTCAAAATAAAATGAGCCTAAGGAAGACAGTATCACACAAAATTTTCCAAACTGTATAGGTTATCTCTCTGAAATAGTGAGTATATTATTTTTATTTATAGCTATAAAAACATGGATATAAGTATAGATATAGTTTTCCTTCCATCAAAAAAATGCATATAGTACTGTGTCACAAAGGAATCAACTCACATAAACAAAATTTCAAAGCCACAGGAAATTAATAATTTTATTTAAAGATCTATCAATCCCTGGGAGAAAAGGTTGATCATTTCATCTAGGATATCTTGCAATGTGAAGCACAGCTACACCTGCCTAGACCTCTTGAAACCTAACATAATAAACAGAAAAATGTGTCAATCTTTTTAAACTACAAAGGCATAGCAGCATCTTAAATACAATGATTTCTAACTGCAAACTTCCGAACACGGGGTACTCAGAACGACTGTGGCTATGTTGGTTAAGGCTTCTTAACATTTGTTCTAGATTTTTCAGTTTTCACTCCAGTATTGTTGCTGTTGCCGTGGCCGCCGTTGTTGTGTTAATTGTTGCACGCAAATAGGTCAGGATGGGTTTAGATCTCCACTTGTACTAAAAGTCACCTGTAATGTGTGAGACGCATACACGGTGAACAGAGGCCTCGTTTTAATACTCCTTTTTTGACCCTTTTCGGAGGCAATGTGGTCACGCCAAGGGCTTGCTTATCAAATAAAGCGCATCCGTTCACAAGTGGCTAGGGACTCTCTCCTCCTTTTGGTCTCTGGTGGAAGTGGGAGAAATATGTGACGCTGCGGGCCTTACTGCCCCGTGATGAATCAGAGGATTGTGCTTTGGAGGGCGCCCCTGCCAGCGAGAGCCCCTGCCAGTGAGCCAGGTCAGAGGGAAAGCGGAAAATGACCAGTGAAAGCGGAACTGATATGTATGGGGAAAAGTAGACGCTGAGAAGTTCTGTTTTAATTCTTGTGGGTTTGTTTATTTATTTATTTATTTATTTTTTATTTTGTCCTTTTTCGTCTATTTATTTATTTTGAGAGAGAGAGAGAGAGCCCAAGCAGGGGAGGGGCAATGACGAAGAGAGACAGAATCCCAAGCAGCCTCTGCACCATCAGCGCAGAGCCCGATGCAGGGGTGGAACTCAGAAACTGTGAGATCGCGACCTGGGCCGAGATCAAGAGTCAGATGCTTAACCGACTGCACCCCCTCCCCCCCAGGTGCCCCTAAACCAGCACTCCTGCTTAATCATTTCCTGTTCCTGCCAAGGTCAAGAGTTCGTTGCTTCCCCGACCATACCACCCAGGAATCCTGGTCTTAACTCTTGTAAAGAACAGTTTCTTGTCACATATCGTGCCTATGTAAACTCTGTATTTTTTAATTTTATTATTGATTATAATTTAACCACTTCACGATAAATCGTCTAGGATTTTGAATCTCCATTTTGAAGAAATGGGATGATGCATACATAAAATCATTGTTTCATCGAATCTGGAAAATGTTTGGCCACTGATTGTTCACGTATTTTTCTGTCAGCCCTCTTCCCTTGAGAGATTCCAGTTACATGCATATTAGGCTACTTCTAATTGTATATTATCACTTCTACGTGGAATTTGAAAGAGCTGAACTCATAGAACCAGACACTAGAATGATGGTTACCAGAAGGCTGTGGCGTAGGAGAATGGGGAGATGCTGGTCAAGAGAACAAATTCCCAATTATATGATGAATAAGTTCTAGGGATCTAATGTACACCATGGTAGTTATAGTTAATCATACTGTAGTATATACTCAGAAGTTGCCAGAAGAGTAGATCTTGTGTTCTCATTGTGAAAAAGAAATGGTAATTGTGTAACGTGATAGAAGTGTTACCTAAAGCGATGGCAATAATCATTTTGCAAAATATGAGTGTGTCAAATCAACACCATTGTACATCTTAAAACTCACACAATGCTACATGTCAATTATACCTCAATAAAGCTGGGGAAAAATAAAGACAGACACACACACGGTAAGTTTTCAAAAAATGAGTGTTTTAATTTTCAAATTTTATAATTGTACTTTGGAGACCTCAACTTTGAAAACAATTGTGAGGAGGGTCCTGTGTTTAATTGGATGAATTTATACCCAAAATTAGAGTAGAATGAAGTGACAGGGAATACAATTTTACAACATCTGAATTTGGCGAAGCATTCAAGCAAATCGCAAAATAGAGACAATTCATTTGATGAGGTTTGTCATGTAAAAATGTTTGTCAAAGGAAAGTATTTTGAATGAAGTAAAAAAGACAGTACATGTGAAAACATTTCGGTTGAAGTAGTCGCACATTTCTGCAGAGAAAACAAGACAACGGAGATGTTCTCTGTTTAGCAGTGTTTTCTCATAGCTATGTAGTACCTCAGTATCTATAGCTATTTCCTAACTAAAATATCTATAGATAGTCTTATGTAAAAATATTATAACCCACAGAGAAAAGTCCAATGGCGGTGTCAAGAATTTTCAATTGTTGTTAATAAAAGGCAACTTGGAAAAAATATTGAAGATTTTATGTGGAAAAGACTAATGGAAAAAATTTTTTTTTTCCTTCAAATGGATCAATGACATGATAGGAGAGACAGAGTTAAGCCTATGTGGAATATTTAGTAAAATTATTTTGTTTATTTTAATTACTACTTCCAGCTAGTCCACATACTGTTTACCAATCACTTTATTGTATATGGATGTGTATTTTCAGGAATAACTTCAGTTTTGAAAATAGTTTGTGACTTTTAACTTATTTTACAGGATTTCCTTTAAGTGAACATTTCAAAATCATCAACTTTTTAATTATTTTCAACATTCTCTGTCATATAATTGCGTGGCTTGAACAGTGTATCACATGGTCATTCTCACTCTCGGTCGTACTGTGGAAGCTTCAGGTGGGTCCACTCTCCCAGGTGCATACTCTTTGCTGTCTTTCTGCTTCCACCTGGGCTACTGCCACACCCCTGAAAGAAACATCCCAGGGATAAAAAGGGCAGAAACACTTCAATTAAAAGGTGGCATTTGGGGCGCCTGGGTGGCGCAGTCGGTTAAGCGTCCGACTTCAGCTCAGGTCACGATCTCACAGTCCTGGAGTTCGAGCCCCGCGTCGGGCTCTGGGCTGATGGCTCAGAGCCTGGAGCCTGCTTCCGATTCTGTGTCTCCCTCTCTCTCTGCCCCTCCCCAGTTCATGTTCTGTCTCTCTCTGTCCCAAAAATAAATAAACGTTAAAAAAAAAAAATTAAAAAAAAAAAAAAAGGTGGCATTTCTTGGTTTCCGCTTTGTAGAAGCTTGAGGTTTCCCTGGACTCCATGTACAATCAATTGTATAAATAATCCACTGATAAAGGATTCTGTTAGTGAAACTAGAACCCCATCTCCAGGATGTGGAAGTGTGTTGTTTATATATAGAGATTTTCCTTATGGATGCTTTAATGGCATGTCCCTTTACAAATAGACTATTTTGGAAGGATAAAATCATCTATCTATCTATCATCTATCTATCTATCTACCTATCTCTCTTTCTAGGTATCTATCTATTTATCTATGTATCTATCTATCTGCCTATCTATTTATTTTTATCCCCCCCCCTTCTCCTGGACCATTTGAGAGTAACTAAATTACAAATGATTCCCCTTTACTTCTAAATACTTTCGTGTATATTTTTAAAGAATAAGAGTATTCTCTAAAATCTCTTACATAGCATCAATACAAGTATAAAATTTAGGAAATTAACATTGACACAAAATTGTCATCTAATCTATAATATGTATATTCAAATTTCACCAACTGTCCCCACGATGTCCTTTAGAGTATTTATTTGGGGGTCTAGGATCCAACCCAGGATTACACATTCCATTTAGTGTCATATCATTTTGATCACCTTTAATGTGGAATCATTCCCATGTCTTTCTTCGTCTTACAAGACCTTGACATTTTTGTAAAGAAATAAAGTCACTTTTAAAGAAGCATTTACTTCAGAATTACACATTCTCTTAAATAAAATATGTTACCCACATGAATTTTGTGAGGAGGCCTCGGTTATGATAATTGTAAAAGATAAAGAGATCATGCAGTTGAGTTTAATTTTTTCTTTTATGATCTTCCATATTCATTATGATCTGTCCTTTAGAATGTGGGACCAATTTCCATGGGAAAACATGATATTTGTAATCAATTCTGTGACAGCTTCTGGGGTGACGGAGCTTAAGAAAAGGAAGAGAAAGAGGCAAGCTCAAGAGGAAGAGAAAGAAGAGAACAAGAAGAAGGAGAAAGAGAAGAAGAAATAGTACAGCTTTCTTAACAATGCTCTAGAAAGGGTTTTCATATTTGCTTATCCAAGAGTCCTCCTAAGGCTTTTCCACCATTGAAGATATATTCCACAAATATTCTAGAAATTCTTCCTTTATCTTCTAAACAAATAAGTCAGTAAACTACAGCCCTCCAGGTCTCCCCAAAATACTGCAGGAAAGAATACTCCTATTGGATCCCAGTTTAATTACTTTAGGAGTGCTCATTGTTACATATTTCATAGCAAATGCAAGTGCCCTAGAAATTTACAAACCTGCTGTAGAAAAAAATGGTGAGGGGGCTTGGTTGCTTTTCACAAGTTTTTGGGAATACTAATGATACTATGACTGTGTTTTTAAATGTAAAAATGTAAAGTCCCCATGCAACATACCAGGTAAGACTGGTCTAGGAAACACTTATAAAGACCCCAGTACTTTATATAGAAAACATTGCTGTTTGTGTATTAAAACATGTACATTAGAAAAATAATGTTAGCATTGTGCAAGTCACTTGGAACCATGATAAAACATCTTAAACCAAATTGGTTAAATGTATTTCAGCAACACAGTTCTTTGATTTTGAATGCTTTAATTAAAGCATTCTCTTGACTTTGGTGACAACAGAGAGAACAAAATATCTTTAATAATTTAAAAATGAATTATGAAATCATTTTAATTTTGCTCTCTCTTTTTTGCTTTCTCTCATTACACTATGAATCTTTTAGTCAGGGTCAAGACCAGACCAATGATTCAATTTTTTTTTTATTTCAAAGATTAAACATGTTCTAGTAATCATTGAGAAATATTAATTTTATTCCAAGAATAGTTCTGAAAAAAATTTCTCTACCTTGTTCTGTTTACATTTCTTAACTGTTTTAAGAGTTAACTTAGACAGCGAACAGTTATTTTGTTAATATGTGCTACTTCTCATCTGACTATTTCTTGAGAATTGCACTTAAGATGCAGTAATTATTTTTGTCATTTTCATATAAATCAGTAAAATACATATTTAGTGTTACTGACATAGTGCTGTGGGCAATTAAAAACACAAACACTGTTGATAGCTATATTTTAAAAACAATTTAAAAAAAAAATCCTGTACTGTTTACAAGGTTTGTCTGTGTTCAAAATATCCCTGATGTACAATTGTAAAAATATTGGCTCAAACCTCCTTACGAATTGCTTTGTGGATCCCACTGGTGGATATAATGACCTCTTTCACCTTGTCAAAAGGGCAAACTTGTCAAGCTCACAGTAGTCAATACTCTGAAGAGCATCCCTTCAGCCCAGAAACATGGACCAAGTAGGGACTCCGGAATGCAGGTGCTGAGATGTGCGGGCTTGACAGAGACAAATAGTATTAGGACTCACCAGCTGATCAAGGACGAAGGGACACTCAGCCTCTGAAGCTGAAGCCCACTTAGATTTCTCCTGTATCACTTAATGATGTGAGCAGAGACTTAATTCTTTGAAGTCTCTGATTTAAGGAGCCGAAGAGCAAAGGCAGCCTTTTGCTTGATCTGATCCTTGTTATTAAAAGAAGCAGAGGAGATAAAACACTTTCTATTTTTATCCATTGATGTAGTTTCAGGTCAGTATTTTAGTCTGTTCATGCATATTTTGCCCTCTGACCTTATTTGAAAGTTTTAACTCACTTCTGATTAGACTATCAATTAATCTGTTGATATATTCTTTAACTGATTAGAGTTAACTATTTCCAATTTGAAAGAAACGGTTTTATTTCAGCTGACTTTTCGTCATCCATTTTACATTCCAGTTTAAGATCCTACATGAAAATCTCAGAAAATTTACGAAAATGAATTAATCTATTTTGATAGCCTTTCTTAAAGAAGTAGGAAAGCTGGATCATCTTCTCTAAGTATAGCCCATCCTCCACTGTCTCTCAAAAAAAAAAAATTAAGAGGTGTGATTCTTTTTTCTTTTTTAATTTCCTACTCGGATTTACTCTGTATCATCACAGTTCTAGATAGTATCAATTGGAATGCTATTCCACACTATAGAATTCGAATGATCTTCTGAAAACTTCTGAAAATTCTCAAGGCAAGAAAGGATTGTGGCTTATGGTCCTCTCTGTCTTTGCTTTGCTCTTCCTGCTTAATCATTTCAGTTTATGGATCTTATTGTTGTCCAGTACATGGTAGTTCTATTCTTTTTTATTTTTATTTTTAAGTTTATTTATTTAGTTTGAAGAGAGAGCACAAGTGGGGGAGGGACAGAGAAAGAAGGATACAGAGAGACTCTCAAGTAGGCCCACACCGTGCAGAGCCTCACGCAGGGCTCAAATCCGTGAACCATGAGGTCATGACCTGAGCCAAAATCAAGAGTGGGACATTTAACCCAC